>NW_007737798.1:0-7352 GCF_000696425.1 Galeopterus variegatus | reverse complement strand
GCCGGACACGGAAAAAAGACAAAAGACAAAAAAAAAAAAAAATTGATCTATGATTCTTAACTCAGTGATTGATATAGATCCATGTCTAGAAATGTATCCTGCCTCCTCTCCCAGTAATCACAATTTCTCAAGACTATTTTGTATGTTCACTTTTGCTTGAAACATTTACCTCAAAAATCAAGTCATTTTCTTAGGGAAAAGAGGAAAGTTTTTACTCAGCATATATATCACCAGATGTATGCTTGTCCTAGGAGTCGGACAATCCCAGGGTTGGAAGAACTTTTAATGATCATTCAATCAAGACATCCATTTGCAGGCAAGTCTACATGGAGGATATCTTTTCTACTCTTGAAGATCTGGACGATGAACACTTCTAGTCTATCACACAAACGGTTCCATCCCATCCTTCTTCTGTTGAAGAAAGAAGTTCTCAATTTTCATATACTTTCATGTACTCAAAGACAAAATCGCTAGTGCTGTAACATTAGACGTCATGGACAAGGCCCGCAGCTAAGGCTGATAAACTAGACTGCCTGGATCGGGATCCTGAAGCCATGCAGCGGGCTAGTCCAGACCTCGATCTGGAGGTCAGCTGTCTCAGTTTGGTACTCTGGTTCCCCACCTTACTAGCTCAATGGCTTTGGACAAGAACGTGGACCTCTTTGAGACTATAGTATCACGTAAAATTGTGATAATGATAATATTTAATCCACAGAGTTGTGAAGGTTATATGATAAACGTGAAAGAAAATGAAATGGTACCTGAAATACAGTGGCTTTTAAAAGTTATTAGTCTTCTTCTGACATAGAAAATGATATTATTATCATTTATACTAGACTTGTCTACTAGTATACAAGTTTATACTAGACTTGTCTAAGAAATAGAGTTTATTACAGAGTGATGGAGATGTATTGATACAAATTCCTGCAGTCAAGCTTGAAGCACTGAATAAAGTGATTCTTGACAGTATCAAAAGGGTTAATAAGGCTTGTAAAATGCAGTAGCCTACAAACTGGATGAGTGCAGCCCAACAATGACCATCTAAACATTATTGCCTCCCAGTATCAAGATACTGTGACGTCATCATCTTTAAGGCATTTCAAAGTAACTTGTGGAGCATTAGAAGAGGAATTGAAAAGTAAAGGATAAGATTGTGTTTATTAGCTAATTTTCCTTCCATGCACTTCAAGAATTTATTTAAGCAAAGAACACAAGTACCAGGATGTACCAACCCTATCACATTCCTTTTATATAATTATCCTGAAATGGCACAAGTTGATCCCCAATATCCGGGTGCCTTAAAAAACAAAAACTTTTAAACCTGGAAATCCTTTGTTGACCTGTTAGCAGACATTTAGGGCAATTTGGATCTGAGGCATCTTTATGTTCTGCCTTTTCATGCTTGATTCTGAATAATAGTTCTTGGATTTTCTTTTTGTTTTTATTTTAAAACTTTCCTACAATTCAATTTCACTTTGAAATGTATTGTGTCAAATATGCCATAACCATTCAAAAAAAGAGTGTCTGAGGCATCTTTATGTTCTGCCTTTTCATGCTTGATTCTGAATAATAGTTCTTGGATTTTTCTTTTTGTTTTTATTTTAAAACTTTCCTACAATTCAATTTTACTTTGAAATGTATTGTGTCAAATATGCCATAACCGTTCAAAAAAAGAGTCTCTAAAAATATCCTACTCCTGGTTTCCGGATCTACCTTCTCCATCAAAACTGCTTTAGCACAGAATGTTAATTGGTAATAATGAATGCAAATACTGCATAAACACGTCAGTTAAGGCAGCTGTCAGTTTTAAGACACAATCCTTTGGAAAGCCATCTACTCTCCACAGAAAACTATTTGGGGAATTAGCAATGTTTATTTTGCATAAGCAATGAATTAAAAATAGAATGGAGAGAAGTGATAATGCTATGTGGCTACAAATTTTCAAATAAAACTCTGAAATTGAGTTGTTATGAGGGTACTTCAAAAAATTAATGGAAAAATGGAATTAAAATATGAATCTTTCCATGAACTTTTTGAAGACCTCTCATATGCATAATAATTTAACACATAAGTGTGTTCAACCTCTCCCAACCCTAAACTAATAAATATATACTATTTATATTCTGGTAAATATGTATATGTATGTGTGTGTGTATATATATATATTCTACAGGTGGACAATAAAATGTTTTCCTATGCTAGACAGGAATTACCTTGAAAATGCTAAACAAACCCTCTACCCCTAAATAACCATTCTGGAGGGACTGTTATTGTCTACTCTATAAGCTCAAGTCCAAAGCCATGATGTCATTCTGTGGTTTAGGGAAAATCAGAGCCATGGCGGAGATCAGACGTCTCTTTGTAAACTTTCCCGGTGAATCTCCTTTGAATCCCATTCTAACTCTGCCCTTCAGCAGTGATAGGAGCTGGACAAGGCCCTCTACCTCTTGGCACTTCCATTTCCTTCGTAGAATGAGATTAACATTTACCCTGTTCTTCTTATATTATTCTACTGATAAATCTAGGCTTAATGGAAATGTGGATGTGCAGAATCTGGAGCCTGAAGGGCATGAGAAATGTAAGAAAACCAGGAGCGCAGGCCCTAAAGGTGAAATAACATATAGGGGCAACTGACTTCTGGAAAGCTAGTTGGAACCAGCAGGAGAACAGCCCACGGTAACCTTGTGCCTCTTTGCATCTCAGCTGCACCACCTGCCTTCAGCCTATAATAAATCTCAGCTGATACGCCAAGCCTGGTATGGACTACGAGACTGCTTGGGTTTTGTGTATAGACCCCTGTACCAGCTCCTTTCACAGTGTAAGCTCTCTGATGGGTTGAATTTCCCTGCCTAGTAGAAGCTCAGTTCCTTCCTCAGCCTGAGAAAAGATTTTTTTTCCCTTATCAGTAGTGAGGATTAAAAGAGTTCATCCATTGTGAAGCTCTTTCCGAACCTGAATAGCAGAGCTAAGTACAGCTTTATTATTCTTATTGCCCTTTAGGAAGGGGGTCGAATGACCTGTACATCAAGGACTCACCTCTAGGATCGACGTCTGCACCTGGAGGATCTGTTCATGGCCTTTGAGCTGCCGGATGCAGATTTTGCAGGACAGCTGGGTGGTGGTGGGTGTGTAGCGCTCCAGGGAGAAGGCACAGCGCATGGGCTGCCTGTTACTGCACCACACGCGGGAGAACGGGACCTCCTGCAGCGGGGAGGAAGGACAGAGGGGGGCTATGGTGTGCAGGATCCGGCCGAGCTGAGCGGAGAACAGGAGAGACGTAATAATTTTGATGATGGTGACGACCACAGCAGAGGTAATTGCCTAAGTGCCTTTGGTGGAACTGTTGTAGAAATAATGTTCCAGCATATGCCAAGCAGCACAAAAGTAATTAATGTCCATTCCAATGGATAACATTTGAATTCCAAAACCACACTGCCAAAGCTCACATTTCACTTGGTGACACACACGGTTAGAAAGACCATCAAAAACTAATGTTTTTTTTTTGCACTAAAACCTATTTTCTTTGAGAAGACTCCTATGGTCCATCCTTCTACCTAGTGTGGAGTAGGATGATATCGTCTTAAGTGAAAAGTATGCTTAGGAACCGACTGACCAGAATTCATCTCCACACCACAAATTCGTGCAGAATTGTGCGAGAGCATGCTATTGCTAAAGTACCCACCATAAACACTAATACCTACTGTGAAATTACACACGTGTACACACAACCCAGAGACACAACACACCTAGCCTCCCAGAGTGATCTAGTTTGCCAACTCTTCATTTATTCCATTCATCCATTCCACAAATATGTTCAAACTGCCTGCTAGTGGCTAGACACTGTACTGCTCACAGATAAACAATAAGAAATAGTAACAAATTAGGCTGAGTGGCAAAAGTAATTTTTACTACATGAGGGGGAAAAATGTACAATCTATACAGATCACACATTTTTCCAAATACTAGCCAGTTCTTGCCACCAATTGGGCTGTGCTTTGGCATGTGACTTTACAATATGCCACTGATATTTTTTCATGTACTAAGTTTAGTTTCTCTTTACTCAAACGTGGTAGGGACCATCGGCATGTATGCCCTGCTTCTACTAATCCACGTCCTCACTTTTTTTCTTTTTCTCATCTTATTAACGTGTTCCTTTACCTGTTGCTAAAAATATAATTTTCTGCAATAATAAAACTGAAATGTAGCAAAACACATATCAAGTCTGGAAATTTGGGACTCCAAAGTGTGACTCCTGATCAAGTCAGCATGAGTTATAAGACGAAGCACCCTGATTAAATTTCAGTTTATCTACTTTGAGGAACAGTTACCTGGTTATTCCTGGGTGCTAGTGTGCACCCACGTTTGTACACCTTGTTCCCTACTTCCCTCTATAGGAAGTCACACAGATGCTGATTTTGGATACTTCCTGGGGGACCAGCAAGGAGGGAAGGATGTTGGATGGTTGCAAACTCGGAGAGAGGGGACCGCTTTAGGGAGTGTGAAAGAAAAACGTCATCCATTCGCCCTCCCACACCTCGGTACTGATACGGAAACTGTGTGTGGTTTTTGTTTGTTCTTACCACTAAACCAAAGGAAAGGCAGTGGATTTGCATCTCAAGAAGGATTGAAAAGGACTCCGAGAAGGTCTACTATGTGACACTATCTGGCATTTCACTGACTATTCCTGGCAAGGTGTGGTTTGTCGGTTTGCAGCATGTCTTTGCCAGGCTCAGCTCTCCCCTGCGTGGCAGGGACTGGAAGCCTGAAAACTATGTTTTAAGGACTCCTCCACCAGCAGGGAGTTCATGTTTGCACTCGGCCATTGAGAGGCACTCGTGCTGGTCTTGGAAGGGAGAGGAGACGCGGAGGCCATCCGGTCCCCTGACGCCAGCAGGCAGGCCCAAGGGTTCCGGAACAGCACCCCGCAGGCTTGCAGGGGCATCCGGGCATTCCCAAGAATCAGCTGCTTCAGTGCTGTTGGGGTTTCCTGAGATTCCTGAACTTGCTGGTTTCCCAACGTCACTAGTGACTCTCTCTGATCTTGACTCCCTCGAGCTCTCCAAAGGTTTTGTAAGCACCTTGCTATGGGTCAAATCTGTCCCCCCGAAGTTCATGTATTAGAAACTTGATCTCCATTGGAATAGTGTTAAGAGGGTGAGAAATCCAGTCATGGTATTTGAAAGGTCAGGTCTTTGAGAGGTGGTCGGATTGTGAGGACTGCGCCCTCATGAATGGATTCATCCATTTATGAAGTAATAAGTTATCGTGGGCGTGGTTCTGGTGGCCTTATAAGGAGAGCGAGTGAGGTTAGCTTTCTTTTGCTCGGTCATTCTCACCATGTGACACCTTGAGTTGCTGGAGAGAGTCACCCCACCCAGAAGGAGGCCCTCACCAGATGTGGCCCCTGGACTTCGGACTGTAAGAAATAAACTTTTCTTTACATTACCCAATATCAGCTATTCTGTTATAAGCAACAGAAAACTAATACACACATAAATCCCTTGATTAAATTTCCCTTTGGTTGGAATATCTTGTGTTTTCTGTTTTCTTGACCAAAACAATTCTCTAAATGAAGCTCCAGTGGGTTTGAAGAAGTTCTTTTAGAAACTGATAGGATTTGGACAACAGTGAAAGGTGCCGCTAGTGGGTTCCACAGGGAGGCCATCGTCCAGGGGAAATGCTGGGGGAGGAACCAAGCTAGTGTCACTGAGGACGCTTGTGGCTGGGGCTCAACTAGCTTGTTCCACCAGCTGACAGCACAGTTCCAGCTAATGGTATCGCTTCCCCTTTTCTTTCCATACAGAAAGTTTTACTCCCCTCCTGGTAGCAGACACTGCAGCAGAAGGCTGTTCTGAGCAGTGGGGCCTCCCTGCAACCCTCGGAGGAAGTCGTTTTCCCTACAACACTCACCAGTGCCTTTTCACCGGCACCGTACTACGTACGTACGGGTTCTGGCATCGCTCCTTTTGACCTCATCCGACTCTCGCCTTCCTTCTCCTCCTGAGCCGTCTTGCATCTTGTGAACGGTGGAAGCCGCCACCCCACATCCCCGCCTCCTCCTCCTCTCTCTGCCCACTGTCCTCTACCAGAGCCAGCTGCTCACACCTGCCCAGCTGCCATCTCTCTGCACGTGAAGCCAGTAACAATGTTTCTGGTATCTGTCTCATCACTGTCAGTCCCTGGCATTATACCCGAGCCCTACAAATCATTTTAATCGGCCTTTCTTTCCCTGGCACCGTTTATCACCATCTCTGTCCCATTCTTCTCCGCCTTTCCCATTCCCTCCAGTTTTCCTATCCGCACCGCACCTCATCAGAGCCAACCATCGTAACCTGCTCACCAGCCTTCCTGCCGTCAATCTCTACTAGTCAGAGCCAATGAGGGGGCCGGGGCTGGGTGGGAGAGGGAAACAGAGAACAGTTGATCGATGTTTTTCAGGGAATAGCTTTACGGTCTCTCTTCTACCTCTCACCATGG
The DNA here is from genome assembly GCF_000696425.1 of Galeopterus variegatus. NCBI lineage: Eukaryota > Metazoa > Chordata > Mammalia > Dermoptera > Cynocephalidae > Galeopterus > Galeopterus variegatus. The sequence goes on along the minus strand of NW_007737798.1, from coordinate 875 downwards.
GTGGGAGACACTGATGTGACCAGGCCACCTGGGAACTCTGCTTTCAGCACATGATCCCTTTGCTCCGGGGAGTCACAGTGGCCCCGATCCCTGCCGTGTTAACCTTGAATAGCTTTACGGTCTCTCTTCTACCTCTCACCATGGGTGGGAGACACTGATGTGACCAGGACACCTGGGAACTCTGCTTTCAGCACATGATCCCTTTGCTCCGGGGAGTCACAGTGGCCCCGATCCCTGCCGTGTTAACCTTGTTTCTGACCTGGCCTGCAAGGGCTTCCACCATGTTGCCCTATCCTTGCTCTCTCCATTCTCATTTTTATTAGCCCTTAAAAAATAAACTCTCTTCTCCAAACCAGTAAATTTTTGTAGAGTTACTTGGCAGCATCCCTTTCCATGAAAGTAACTATAACACACAGGGGTCTGCGGTTAACAGATGCTGTAACCTAACCTAAGGTAGGTTCGCCTAACCACGCTAATTAAGGAGGTTTCTGTTTTTTTTTTATAAAGCTGGAAGTTTGAATCATTAAAGCGTTATGCAAGGGCTTGGACTTGAGGACTACAAAGAGCTGAGATCGAGGTCCAGCTCTTCAGCAAACCCACATTTTTTGCAGTGGATTTGAATTCTTGGTAATGCTTACCTTCCTTAAAAAATGGCGCTGACCACTTATTTAAAAGTGAATTTCCTGTATTTTCTTCTGAAAACACTGGAAAAAAGGTGAAAGAGTAATACCCACTGCAGAGATAATCTTTCTTTGCAGAAAGAAGCGAATCAGCACACAAAAAATTCCTCTTTTCTTTCCATTCCACTGCACACAATCAAAACATTTTAAAAATCTGATTTTAAGAAGTATCAAAAGAATTTTTTTGATTGTCGA
>NW_007737797.1:48493-49773 GCF_000696425.1 Galeopterus variegatus | reverse complement strand
ACAAAGCTCCCAGAGCTGGGCCGGTCCTGCGCCTTCCTCTCCGTCTCTGCGCCACCGCTGCCGTCTTTCCTGGCCTTTGTTGCCTTGGGCTGCTCAGTCTCCTGGCGCGGTTGCGGCACTCTCAGGAATCTTCTTTTGCATCGGCCCTAAAATCTTGAGACTGTAGTTGCTTTTTTTCTTTGTAGATTAGTTGATCAGTGATTTATTTGTTTTTTGTTGCTCTTGGAAATGCAAATAGTACTCTGGCAGCACAGCGCACACTTCACAGGCTCTCTCTGTCCTCTGGCACGCTCACTCCGGACCCGTCGCCATCTTGCTCCCCCTAGCCCAAGTTTTTTTAAAAGTCAACTTCATTGATATAAAATTTACATAAAATAAAATGCAGCCATTTTTAGTGTGTAAATTTTGATGAGTTTTGACACCTACATATAGAACATTTTCATCATCCTGAAAGTTCCTTTTTACAATACCTTGGTTAATGTTCACCTCCTTTCACTGGCCCCAGTCAACCACTGAGATGTTTTTTGTCACTGTAGATTAGATTAGTATTTTCTAGAGTTTTATACAAATGGACTTACTCACCATGTAATCTTTTGGTCTGGCTTTTTTTCACTCAGTCTAATGCTTTTAGATTCATCCATACTGTGTGTAGTAGCACTTAATTCTCTTTTGCTGAGTAGTATTGTATTATATGGATATACCACAATTTATTTGTTTACTAGCTGATGGATTTTTAGGTTGTTTTCACTTATAATGAATAATGCTGCTATGAAAATTCAAGTTTTGATATGGACATTATGTCTTCATTTACCTAGGAGTAGAATTTCTGGGTTGTACAGTAAGCGTATTTTTAACTTTATAAGAAACGGTCAAACTGTTTTCCAGAGTGGTGATACAATCACAGTCAGCAATAGTTTTAAATATTCATTCATATTTTTCCTAATTCTCTAGCTTATCATTGCTACATAACACTCCTTGGTGTGTGTCCACTGCATTTTACTCTCCAATTCTCTCAGTGATGAAATCCAGGTTGTCCACCATGAACCTTGCTTTAATAGATATCTTTTTGTTTTTTCTAAATTTTAATTGACACATTGTAATTATACATAGTTAAGGAGTACAATGTGATGTTCCGATACATATATATGTTGTGTAATAATCAGGTTAGGGTAGTTAATGTATTTATCATTAATGCAGGTTAGGATAGTTAATGGATTTATTATTTCTTTTTTTTTTTTTGTCTTTTTCCGTGTCCGGCAACGGATCGCAACCCTCAGTGT
>NW_007737797.1:45433-47504 GCF_000696425.1 Galeopterus variegatus | reverse complement strand
CAACCCTCAGTGTCGCCCCCGCACCGGACCGGGACCGGCAACGGGACCACAACCCTCGGTGCCGCTCCCACGCCTCGCTCAGCCAGTGAGCGGGAACCGGTCTATATGTGGGATCCGAACCCTCGGGCAGGAGCGCCGCCGCGCTTCCCAAGCGGCGCACCATCCAGTGCGCCACCGGGCCGGCCCCTGGATTTATTATTTCATTGTGGCAAAAATATTCAAAGCTTCTCCTCTAGCTATTATGTAATATACAAAACTTAACTGTTAACCATAGTCACCCTACTGTGCAATAGAACTTCAGAACTTATTCCTTCTATCCATTTTCCTTATGAATATATGTGGAGATTTCTTTGGGATATGGAATTTGGGGATCAGAAAAAATGCTTACTCAATTGGACTAAACATCATTAGATTCCTCCCCAGAATGGCTGCTTCTATTTCAGAGGAAGATACTGGTTTCGTGGGGCCTGACACTCCCAATTTTGGGACACTTTTTAAGAAGAACAACACAAAATTAAAAATTAAAAATTAGGCACAGAAGTGAATATTTATTTAGAATGAGATAAGAAATCACAAAGGATTACTGGGATCTGTTTAGATAATTTACCTGAAATGCTTACTTGCTAATGTTTCCTGATTATCCAGAACAATTTTCCTCCTTATCCAGAACATTCTGGATCTCCCAGCACTCACAGGGTCCAAGAGACCGAGGAGCACTGAACCTTCATAAGAGTCAGTCAGTGCACCTCTGACCTACGCTCCCGCCTGCAGTGCATGAGTATTCCTCTGCTCCCCTTTCCCTGACATTACTTGGCCTTATTCAGTTGTCTAATGATCGCCAGTCCAGATCCAGCCTGAAACCTGATTTTGTATAACCCCTGAGTTAAGAATGATTTTTATTTTTTTAAGTAGTTGTAAAAAAATCATAAGAATAATATTTAGTAATATGTAAAAATCATATGAAATTCAAATTTCTTTGTTTATAAAAAAAAGTTTTGTTGGAACACAGCCATACGCATTTGTTTACGTATTGTCTATGGTTGCTTTTGTGCTATAACTGCAGAGCTGAGTAGTTGTGATGGACTATGGCCTGAAAACCCTAATGTATTTATTATTGGCTTTTACCAGAAAAGTCTGATGGCTTCTGGTCTAGAGCATTAATTTTTCTTGGAGACAGCCATCTTATTCCATGTCAAAAAGACAATATTCCTCTTCTTACTATGTCTTTGTTTCTGTCCATTTTGAAATGATAGACCTTACCATTATTGTGCTAAAAAGCACTTAGTTCTTTTCTATCTACCTGCTGGCCTTATGTATTAGTTAGCCATTACTATGTAATGTTCCACTCTAAAACTTAGTGGCTTGAAACAGCGATCCTTTATTATTGCTCATGTGTCAGCAGGTACTGGGATTTGACTGGATTGCGACGAGAGTGGCTGGGGCACCTGTATTTCTCGCTGTAGATCTATCGGTCATCTGAGGCGGCTCTGTTCCACGTCTCTCTCATCCTCCTTGGACCACTGGGGCATGTTCTTCTCTTGGTGATGACAGAGGCACATCCCCTTTTAAAGCTTAGGCTCAGGCCCATATATTGTTGGCCAAAGTAAGTCACATGCCAAGACCAAAGCGAAGGGACAGCAAAATACATTCCTCCTGGTATGAGACTTTGGCAAATGTGTGGATTCAAGTAGGCATGAAGAATTGCAGTCAATAATTCAATCTACCATGCCTTATAAATAAATACCACAGTAGTAGTAAGTGGCTTTTCATTTGCCATCTAGGAGGACACTACTTGTTCCCAATAAACATGCACTGTTAAAAGTAAGGCTGTGGCTTTCCTGCTCATCCCATCCATGAATGCTGACATTCTAGTTTGCAGTGGTGATGGCCAAGGAGCTATCAAGGTATTTTTCTCTTATTCAATCCTTCCTTTGGTATCCTTACAATAAACCAACAGCATATGGGACATCCAAAGATGTCCTTTTTGCTGGAAAGGACCCAAGGCACACGGAAGTATCACTCCTTTTCCATCTTACTTGGTGTCTCTTTTTTTCTCATTAATCAGAAATGG
>NW_007737797.1:42200-45006 GCF_000696425.1 Galeopterus variegatus | reverse complement strand
GAAGTATCACTCCTTTTCCATCTTACTTGGTGTCTCTTTTTTTCTCATTAATCAGAAATGGATTAGTAGTCTAAACAGTTTTCCCCTTCTTGGCTCCTTCGTTGTATCATAAACCTCTTCAAAGGCAAGCCTGCGTCATGTCTTTGTTGGCTTCCTTCCTCCTCTCCCAGCTTCCTCAATCAGTGTGGTTGACTATTTGCCTGCCTTTCTGATCTCAAATGACTGTTCTCTTTCTGGTTCATTGATCATGGCTCTGCCTTGCTCTTCAGGGTAATAAATACAAGTCTGGACTGCCCAGAATGGAGGCCTCTGCCTGTCTTGCCAGTCCAGAAGCTTCCTATTCCTCCCTGAGCTCCTGTCATTCATGAAGCTCCTTTTCCTGATTTTGACAGTTACCGTGTTCCTGGCCCAAGCCACCCGAGGTAACTAGGATCTCTCCCAAGGGAGCATGGGTCAGGGAACTTGGTGCATATTCAGGGAACTCTGGGGCCCTGACATGTTGGCCTAGCAGGCTCCACAGAGGCCTTTGAGTGGTCTCTCTAGTCAAGGGGAAGTTTGAGTTCACTGCTGCCAACTGATTTTTCCAGTGCACATAACTTGACCACTCTGACCTTTCCTCTTGTTGGCTCTGGAGAGGTTGAATATGATGATCTGGGGGTGGAGTGGGTGAAAAGAGAGAGACTTGGGTATGGAGTATAGAGGAAATTTGAGATTTTCAAAAAACACTTTCTGGGAGGATTTTAATTTTTATCTATTGTTACCTCCATGAAAATGGTTCCTGAAGTTCTGATTGTTTGAGGATTCTGATTGTACTTTTTCACACAACCCCAGATTATCTGGGCCACCTTAAGATGTAGGTTCCCCAGAACAGCTATTCCTAATTCCCTTCACTGGTTAAGGCCAGCGAAAAGTCCCAAGACGTTGCTGGAGAAGGGGGTATGACATTCTTGGAAGTCTTACAGATGCTCTAGAAGAATTTCACATGTTAAAATGGGTTTATTTCAGATTCCTGTTCCCTTTCATTGATATGGCCAGAGAGGGCACCAAAGGGCAAAGGGAAAAGGTGGCTAATTGATACTGGGCATCTGGGTACCTTATAATATGGGAGAGATGGAACCCCAGAGGGAGCCCTGTTGTCTCTCCCAAGGAGCTGGCCAAGGAGGGGAAGCTGCCCAGTAGGTCCCATGCCACTGAGTGGGAAGGACTGTGGGGCTTGTGCCTGGGGACACAATTGGAGAAGTAAGGGATGGATAGTGGTCTATAATCTCCCCTAAACCCAGGGGATACCTTGTGAGGCTTCTTCCCTACAGAGCTCCTTATTTCCCTACTATTCTCTTCTCTAATGGGCTTTAGCCTGTCCCTTCTCGAGCCCTCTGTTTTCTTTCAAGACTGACCCTGCTCCCTCTTTCCCTTTTGTTTTCAGTCATGAAGTGTTGGAATAGATCAGGCAGATGTAGAACGACGTGTAAAGAGAATGAAGTGTTTTACATTTTATGTGATACTCATACTACATGCTGTGTGAATCCGAAGTATGTACCTGTCAAACCGGAATCCTCAAACGTAAATGAAATCCTGGGATCAAATTCTGCAGTCTGACACTTCTCTTCCAACCTTGGGTCTCAGTATTGTTGGATTCCACTGTTCTATTAAATCATTCTTGGCTGTACCCTGTTTCTGTCTATCAGTTCTACCTAGTTAGAGAGACAATAAAAAAGAAGGAAGGTGTGTGCATGTATGTGTTTGTGTGTGTGCGTGTGCGTGTGTGTGTGTTAGGGAGAACAGGATGGAACAGTAGGTGGCAATTTCAGCCTTGCAAATAGTTCCTAGCCTCTTGGCCCATAGTTGGTCCCAGAAGATATAAATAAGGAATGTTCATTATATCCATTTGATTCTTGTTTTCTGCTAGACCAGCACTGCCAACAGAATTTTCTACCATAATGGAAATGGTCCATATCTGTGGTGTTCAATATGGTAGCAACTAGCCACATGTGGTTACTGAGCACTTGAAATGTGGCTAGTGCAACCGGGGAACTGAATTTTTAATTTAATTTAATCTATATTTAAATTTATTTAGCTAAATGTCACTAGTGGTTATTGTATTGGACAGTATACCTTAGAGTCTAGAGATATAAGGCAGAGGCAGACTATGGGCCCCAATATCTGGGTATTTTATGGGGGCCAAGGAGACAAGCAAAGATCTGTGATAAACACAAGAACCCATCCTTAGCCCACTGCTTCTCTCTACTTCATACCAAAGGCCTCTACTTTCCCCTGATCATACTTGCAGTTCTGTCTTGTCAGGGAATCCAGGATTATGTCTTTTATAAGTTTTCCTTACCTCAGAGAGAGCAGGTGCCAGGCCCGTGTGGGTCCTTGCTCCATAGCTTTCCTTTCCCCCTAGTTGGGGACACAGGACATTGAACTGCTGGCTACTCCTTTTCTAGGCAGATCCAGAGTTAAGACAACAGGGATGTTACCACTTTTAGTTTCAAGACCTGGGTTGTGGTCCCAAGTATTCCCAGCCCTTGCTATTTATCTGAATAATCAAAAAGAACTTGATTCTCTATCCTGAGTCAGAAACTTCTGTTTGGGTCCGGCCCCGTGGCTCACTTGGGAGAGTGTGGCACCAGTAGCGCCGAGGCCGTGGGTTCGGATCCTATATAGGGATGGCCAGTGCGCTCACTGGCTGAGCGCGGTGCAGACCACACTGTGCCGATGGTTGTGATCCCCTTACTGGTCAGAAAAAAAAAAAAAGAAACTTCTGTTTGGAGTCACCTGTCTCTTATGTGGCTCTTGGCTCAGTCAC
>NW_007737797.1:39736-41239 GCF_000696425.1 Galeopterus variegatus | reverse complement strand
CTGAGCGAGGTGCAGGAGCAACACCGAGGGTTGCGATCCCGTTGCCAGTCCCGGTCTGGTACGGGTGCGACACTGATGGTGGAGATCCATTGCCGGTCACGAAAAAAGACAAAAAGGAAAAAAAAAAATTCCAACCACAATAGAATGCAACCAACTGCTTGGGTTCTTCATATGTACACTTTAGCAGCTGATTATTCTTGGAGAAAATTATACAACTAGCCTCACTGATTTCACTGAAAATCCAGGGCCTCCAACCTCAAATAACACTAAACATTGCCCACCCAATTTCCTGTTTTCCCCCAAGAAGCTTGATTTCTTGCTCTCTGAAATGCCTATTCCATGATTTCTTTTTCTCTCTACTCAATCTCTTATCACTCCCTCACTCTAAAATATCACTCCTTGCCTCATATTTTGAGAAAATAGAAATTAGAAAATAGAAATTAGAAGCAGCTACTTCAACTTCTCTCTACTAAGAATACACACTCTTGCATCTGGTCCTATAACTCCTGTCTTCCTTTTGTTTACGATGGAAAACGGTGTCTGTCCTGAGAAACCAGCCCTGCTACTGGTCCACATTTCATCTCCTCTCCCCTACTCAAAGACTTCCTCTCCAAATATTCTCTTTATTCTCTCCTTCTCTGTTGGATCATTTTTATCATACAGAGATATTCTAGAATCTCCCCTCTTAAAACAAAAAACTTCCTTTAATCCCACCTACTTCTCTGGACAATGCCCCATTTCTTCACAATTCTTCAAAGAAAAACTTCACAAAATATTGTCTTCCTTGACCTTATTCACCTTTTATTTCTCAATCATTTTTAAAATTTCTCATTCATTATTATTTTTCCTTCTTTTTCAAATTTAATTTTATTTTATTAATATTCTTTTTTAATACTCTATGATGTTGTTGCAGAGCAGTTGGGAGGGAGAAAGAGAGGGGAAAGGGGAAGGAAATGTGATGGAAGAAGGAGGAAGGAGGAGGTGTGGGATTGAGGCCTGTAGGACCCTCCACATTCCCACAGGGGAGACCGGGGGGCTTCCAGTGGTGGCTTGGTCATTGCTGGGCTGGGTGCCAATGTCAGGGGGGAGTGGAAAAAGCCCTTGCCTCCCACCACTCCAGCTCGGGAACCTGGGGCCCTTCTTGCTGCAGCTTGGTGGTCATCACTGAGCTGGTTGTGCATGTCAGGGTGGCATGGCCAAGGCCCTCAGTCCCCCACTGCCGCAGCTCAGGAGAGCCTGGGGCACTTCCCGCAGCTGCTCAGTGGCATCACTGGGCTTGTTGCTCATGTTGGGGGGGGCATGACCAAGGCCCTCGGCCCCCCACTGCCCCGGCTTGGGAGAGTCCAGGGTTCTTCCTGCAGCAGCTCAGTGGTTGTCGCCGGGGTGGTTGAGCTTGTCAGGGTGTGTGTGTGTGTGTGTGTGTGACTGGTTGTGGGTGTTGGTGGGGCATGGCTGAGGCCCCCGGCTCTCTCCCCTTTCTGGCTTGGTAACCCAGGAGACTTC
>NW_007737797.1:16646-38859 GCF_000696425.1 Galeopterus variegatus | reverse complement strand
TGAGGCCCCCGGCTCTCTTCCCTTTCTGGCTTGGTAACCCAGGAGACTTCCAGTCCTTCTAGGTGTTATAGGTATTCTTTGGTGATGGAATTTGGAAGTGTTGTCCCCTCCGAAACTCATGTGGAAATTTGATCCCCATGTGGCAGTGTTGGAAACTGATTGAGTCGTGGGGGTGGATCCCTCATGAATGGATTAATGCTCTCCCTCGGGGAGGGGGGAGTAATGAATGAGTTCTTGCTCGATTAGTTCCCGTGAGAGCTTGTTGCTTAAAAAGGCCCTGGCACCTTCTCTCTCTCTCTTGCTTGTACCCACTGGCTGCCTGTCACTTTCCGCCATGAGTAGAAGCAGCCCGAGGCCCATGCCAGATGCAGCTGTCCCAGAATCATAAGCCAAATAAACATCATTCCTTTATAAATTACCCAGTCTCAGGTATTTCTGTTATAGCAACACAAAACGGACTAAAACATTTGGTGAAATGAGACCCTTACTAGTTTACATCAAACTTTTTCTCTGGTTGTAGGTACTTTGTTTTTTCTTTCAGTTCAATGTTGGATTATTTGTTGTTCCCACCGCTAACACTCTGTGCTGGAACTAATTTGTTGTCCTTTGCTTACTTCTAAAATGGGGGAACTTCCTGTGGGGACCAGCACTTGAGCTGTGTGGTTTAGCTAAATTGTTGCTTTGCTGCTGATTCCCTAGGGAGGGCTTTTTGTGCAGCTCAGGTTTTAATGGTTGACTTTATAGATACTTCCTGATCTGGTGAAATCCAGTGCACCTGGGTTGTATAGAAACACTGGTCTGGTCCTGAGTCTTTTCATCAAACTGCACCCCATGCAATTCTATATTCCTGACCAGTCTCCTCTGAGTGGTCCTACGCTGATTGGGAGGCAGATCAGCTGTCTTTGCTGTGCCCCAGTGTTCCCTCAGTGGGCCCGTCTTCCCCACTGCCCGTGTTCCAAACACTTCCCATGGGTAGGCCATGCACAGGTCCCTTGCAATGACTTACTGGCCTCTGAGTGGCTCCTCTTTTTCAGTTGTCATGGGTCCTCACTCCTATGTGGGTCCACGGGAACCCACATAGTGGTCTTGCTGTCCTGAGGGCCACCAAGGCCCTCTTCTCCTCTACCAACTCCAAGCAACTTCATCTGAAGGGCACAACTGTGGCTTTTGCTGGTTTCTCCTCTGTGTGCTCAGCAGCTCCAGCCTGGATGTGGCTGGGGCTCAAAACAGTTGGAGGGGTTTTTTCTTTCTCTCATTGTGGCTTCTCCCACCTTCATACATTCTGTAGGTCTCTCCTCTTCTTCCCCTGAGCTCTCGCAGCCTCAGCTTGGCTGTTGTTGCTTTTTTATAGTTGTAAATTAGTTGATTTGTGGGAGAGAGTGACACTGGGGACCATCTGTTCCACCATCTTGACCACAAGTCCTCTCATTCACTTTTAAACTCAACTCAGTTTGGCTTGACCTGGCTATTGAAAACTCTCTAGCAAAAGTCACATATTATCCCCAGTATTGCCAAACTCAATAGAGACACCCCTACTTTCCTCTTATTGATCTCTGAGCAAGTATTTGATTTAGGGACCACTATGTCCTCACTGAAATGCTTTCTTCTCTTGGCTTCTAAGATACCCAGTTCTCTTGCCTTTCCTGTGATTGCCTAGGCCATTCATTCTCAGTCTTCTGTATTGGCTCCTTCCTCTGTTCCCAAAAGCCTGGACTTGCTTCTAGGTGCTTTTCTCTTTTCTCTCTGCTCTTTTTCACTGGGAACTTCTAATGCCTTCCATGTGCTGATCACACCCAAATTCATATCTCCAATCCCAAACTTTCTCTAACCTCTAGCCTGGTATACCTGCCCCCTGAAATTGTACCTCCATTTGGATGCCTAACATACTCAGCATGGAATGTGTTGAGGTGGGGACCTCACCTTACCAAGCCTTGTTACTACCCTGTTATTTCCCTCCTCAGTAAATGGTAACAGCATGTCCCCAGTTGCTCCAAATCTAGAAGTCATCCTTGATTCCTCACTTTGTCTCACTTCATTCAATCTGTCAGCAAGCCCTGGGGCTCTACCTTCAAAATACCTATCAAAACCATCCATTTCTTTTCATCCTGTTCAAGCCGTTGTCATCTACACTGCCTCACTTCATTCAATCTGTCAGCAAGCCCTGGGGCTCTACCTTTAAAATACCTATCAAAACCATCCATTTCTTTTCATCCTGTTCAAGCCGTTGTCATCTACACTGGAAATTCTACAATGGTCTCCTAACTAGCTTCTGTAATTAATTTTCCACATAACACTCAAAAGGTAAATTATATTCTGTCACTGCTCTGTTTAGCACCAAACAGTGGCTTCCAGTTTCACTAAGAACAAAACCCAGAGTCCTTACTGTGGACTGTGAGGCCCTGCCTGGGCTGGCCCTGCTTATCTCTATGGCTTCTTCTCCCTGTACTCAGGTTGCCCTGGCTTCCTTTCTGTTTTGATGCTGGCAAGCTCTATCCTACCTCAGGGCCTTGCTACATGCCATGCCCTCTGCCCAAGAAGGCTCTGCCTCTTATGTTTGTAGGATTTTTTTTCGTCCCATCCTTCAGGCCTCAATTTAAATGTCATCCTTGATTACCATATCTAACAAAGTTCTCTGTATCACTCTGTCAACCTATTTCTCAGCACTTCTCAAAAATCAATAATTATTTTGTTCATTTACTTGTTTCTTGTCTGTCCCCAAGAATTTGGATTTCATGATAACAGGTTTTCCTGTTGGTTTTGCTCACCATTCCATCCTGGTGCCTGGCACAACATAGGAACACAATAATATTTGCTACCTATATGAATATTTAAACTCCGAGAGTGGTCACTTTCCCACTCAAACAGGTCTCCCTTCCCAAGTTCTCATGCCATACCATTGTCTGAGACTCAAGACTTTTTTTCCCATCCCCATTTCACTCTCCATGATTTAGTAAAAGCTCCTCTTTCCTTGATTGGATTTTCTGAGGAGGGGGTGGTACAGAGGGAGCTAAGGGCCTTCTGGAAAGAAGGGGGTCCGAGATATCCAAAAGCTTTTTATTGAGATTCCGAATTAGGGGGATTTTAAGAAAATATGGATTCAAATGACTCTGATAAAGACCTAGGGGTAGAACATGGCAGTAATCCTCCTGAAAGAAAAAATTGCCATAATAGAAAGAGCTGGCCCCTGCTTGTGGTTGGGTAGATGGGGGCTGGGAATGGTCATCCTGTGTCTGGGAGGTATTTATTCCAGAACTTGTTTCTGTTGAATATTAGAATTAAGAGGAAAGGACCTTCCCCAATCTGGGCACTAAGGGGTTTGCATATATTACAGGGTATGTAATCAGTGGGGGCAGTGGGAGTGGGATGGGAAGGGTGGGGTGGGAAAGACTGTTTGCACCCAGACTGGAGTTATTGAAATTCTGGTTACATTTACATTAAGATCTTCTTCTGTATTTTGAGCCCACAAAGACCTGTCTGCATGTTGGCAGTCATTCCAGAATTTGATGGCAACTCTATACTGTCATGGAACTTCCCATATCGTCAGCTATCGAGGCCCCCTTGGTTCTTCCTCTGCAGTGTTTTTGTGCAAACCCCACTTTCCTCACTGTTTTCCAAGCTGCTCTGTCAGCTCAGTCCCTCCCTAGCATTCTGCCTCCTCTTTTCTCAGACTCCAGGCCTCTACCCTGAGTTCTGTTGCTGCTCCTCTCCTTTCCCTGCCAGGTCAGATTGTCCCACATTCTGGCACCCAATCTCATAAAGGTTCCTTGCTGTATACAGCAACATTCCCTCAAAACATTTTAAGATTAAACACCTTAAGTGTATTATTGGATGTAGTGCTAGAGTTTGTCAGAGACCAATTAAAGCAGAAAGGGCATTGCTTTGGAAGGTTAACATGTAGCTGATAGAATTGACTGGAAGTCCAGACAGTTGGGCTCGGAAGGAGCAAGGGAGAGTGGGCAGCAGAAACAGCCTGCCAAGATCCTGGCACTGGACGCCAGCCTCACACTCGGACTCTTGCCATTGCTGCTGCCACCATGTGAGTATTTTCTCCACCTCTCTGTGGTTTGGATTTCATCCTTTAAAATTCAAAATCCTTTGTGGGAACATCCAGCTAGCTGAGCCTGGGTCACGCACCTGTCTGACCACTCTCAGGGAATATTACCCCCAAACCTTTCCCTACATCTTGAATGTTTTCCCTCCCACTTTGACCTTTTTGATTGTCAGGGACAGGACTAAGGTGAGGAGAGGGAGGTGCCTAAGGTACAACACATAAGGGAGCAGTCACTGTCAGGGTCGTGCAAGTGCCTCCTTGTATGTCACCCCTTAGGTTTCTGCCTCATGTCACCCTAGCTCCAGCCCTGCCAACTGGGTCTTGCACTTCTCTGCACCCACCACACCTGTACTTAACATTAGTTCAGTGTCTGTCTACACAGATTTATTTTCTGCACCCAGAACAGAATCTGGGTATTCAAACTATTAGTTAAGATTGAGTGATTTAATGTATATGTTTGGCTTAAAATAGACAGCAGAAATGGCTTCACAAGAAAATTCCTTCTTTCGGGTGTATATTCACATTGGGATAGTATAAACGTTTTATATTTAATAACCACAGAATGATACTAAAATGCATATTGAAATTATAAGAGGAGACACTTGGAAACAGGGATGGAGGTGGTCACATCCATCGCTGTGATGGTCATTGGTTAATGCTTCCATTATTAATGAGTAGATTGAAAGATATGCTTTCATCAATCAGGTGACATCTTCTTTCACTGTCTGGTGTTCCTACCTTAAAAGCAAGATTATCGTATACTGATGAGATCAACTATATACATGTATTTAGTATTTTTTTTAAAGCAAACATTGTAGCAGGGTGATGTATCAAGAATTTAATGTAGCAACTTCCTGATAATTTTTTAAACATATTTACTTGAGCAGGCATCAGCAAAAAGAGTGAAAAAGTAATATTTTTCTGTCCTAGTTTTGGAAAGGAATCTAGGACTCTGTGTTCTGAATCCTGGCCTTCCTTTTCTACTGGGGAATTGAAAACATGTGTGTGTGTACATGCACGTATGTGTGTGTGTGTGTGTGTGTGTATTTCAGGAGTTGCCCTGAAGACAATCCCTGCCTGCCCCCCCAATTTCTATTAGGGAGGCCTAGGCACAAGGAAGGAAATTAAAGTGGACTGTCTCAGGAGTGGGATGAAGGTTTTTTGCATCAAGGGCAAGAGAGAGGAGTATCGTGGCATCTGGGGGTGTTGAATCTTCCCAGAACTGGAAGAGGAGATGGGGATTTGGTTGTGGGAGTGTTTGATAAAGCACCCCAAGGTGGCAGGCTCTGGGTGGGGTTGCCTGCATGGGAGGCAACCACTGTGGAGACAGCCACTGTGGCCCTGGCAGAAGCGGAAAAAGCCTTGAGAGCTGGGCCTGTGGTTGGTGAAGACAGCCATGGCGAAGAGCAGTTCCCCAGCTGCCCAGGACTGCGCAGTGAACAGCCAGCAGAGTTCATGTGCAATCTCCTGACTGTGAGGAATAAGGGAAATTAGCCTCATCAGCACGGAATAAGAACCAGATCTTTCCCCATCTCCCAGAACCAGGGGGTCATCGTAGGATTAAGGGGAGAATGGCGTGAAACCCCTATAATAACTGACATGGGACATCTCACCAACTTTGGCAAGTGGTGTCTTGGAGCTGGACTTCAAACAAACAAACAAATAAATAAATAAAGAGCATTTCTTGAGGCTTGATTGTGGTGGAGCATTCATAACTGGTATGTGACTACTAATATTTTAATGAATTGTAGGAGAAATACTCTCACTAGCATCTATTTCTTTCACAGAACACTGGTTGAAACAGAACACAATTGGGGCTGTTCTGGTGTGGAGGATTTTTCTAGAATCCAGTCCCCCTCTAATAGCCACACCACACTTTTATGCAACCTTGGCCCTCATATTATCTTTCTCTGAGCCACAGGCCCTTCCCTGGCCACTTCTCCTACCTCACTGGGAAAGTGAGGACACGGTGTGAATGTATGCAAGTGAGAGACGTCCATAAAAGGCTGTGATTTTATGGTTCTCATTTCTTTTTCCTTCTTATATTATTAACCTAAAAACTTAGTGGGAGGAGGAACTGAGAGAAGGTAAAGCACCTGGCCTGTGTGGGACCCGCTCTGAGAACTTGATAATTAGTAGTTCCCACGCCTCCCCACTGTGGGATTCAGGCTGCAGGGAGTGGGTGGCCTTTCAGGAACTTAAAAATGCAGCTGCATAGATTTGAGTGAGTGGGTGGGACCTGGTCTTTAGAACTGGCCAGATCAGGCTGTGCCTATGTGGGAGGCATTGCAAAGGCTGGGGCTACAGTCCGTTCTATTCTCAGCCGGTCCCAGGAGATACTGTGTGGCAATGATGGGCCAAGCTGGCTCTCTGACTAAGGCTCACCTCACTAGACGCTATCTCCTGGCATCTCCTCCCCCAGTGGCTTCTGTCTACTGGCCACAGTGCTTCCCATACTCCCTTTAGCCACTTCCCTTAGCCTTGGGCCAAATCTCCCAGCTTAATAGAAGAATCACCATGCAACTGTCATGTTTCAGAGTCACAGAATGTAGAGGCCTGAGGGGAACAAAGGGACTGAACAGAACAGAGCTCTAGGTCATGGCATTTGAAAATTTGAGAATATACATGCATATGTGCTAAAAAATACACAGTCATGCACCTATTACATGCCTATTTGCAAACTACATGTAAATACAAACATAAACATATACACATTCACATATTTATATATGCAAAATTTATATAAATAACACATACAGACAAAATATACATAAAATACACAAAATTTGAGCATCCACATCTATGCATAAATTTATAAGTAAATACATAAGTACGTATAAACAAAATATTGCACAAATATGAACCTAGACACCCTAACGTAAGTGCTCTATAGCAATTAAATTGTCTTTTTCAGTTTCTCCTATGTCAGTCAAGGCTATTTTTCTGAATCATCACAGTGCTCCCTGAACAGTCCCGTGCAAGGAAAGATCATAAGGGTCTTATGAAACATCAAAAAGAACTATAGTGAGGATGGGCCTGGAATCTTCAGGTTGGGAACTTCTGGCCTAGTGCAATAATAATGACAATATTTATATTGCAGCCATTAAGTACCAGATATTATTCTAAGTGCTTTATGTGTATTTACTCATTTAATCCTCACATCAACCCTATGTAGTATTTTTAAAAAATTGTTATTTACTTTATTTTTATTGAATCATAATTGGCTATACATATTTTTGGGGTTAAACATTGACATATATTGATCAATTCAATATTATTAGCATGTACATTATTACAAATCGTAGTTATTCTTTTTTTTTTTTTTTTTTGTCTTTTTCCGTGTCCGGCAATGGATCGCAACCCTCAGTGTTGCCCCCGTACTGGACCGGGGACCAGCAACGGGATCGCAACCCTCGGCGTTGCTCCCGCGCCTCGCTCAGCCAGTGAGCGGGAACCGGTCTGTATGTGGGATCCGAACCCTCGGGCGGGAGCGCCGCCGTGCTTCCCAAGCGGCGCACTATCCAGTGCGCCACGGGGCCGGCCCAGTTATTCTTTATTCCCCTTCTCCAGTCTCTCCCTTTCCCTCTCTCTCTTCCCCTTCCCACTTCTGATAACTGTAGATTTCTTCTCTCCTTCTGAAAGAGTAATGGTTACTCTGTTGATTTGTTGCGTAAATGATTTGCCCAGTGCTGAGAGAGGTGTGTTCAGGTCCCCTACTATTATCATAGAGCAGATGCTTCCTCTGTCATTCTGGAGTTGGCTTTGTGGAGAGAAACGTCCCCTTCTTTGGTCTCTGCTGGCGACTCTTCTTGTGTCAATGCACTTGAGTGGCAGGCGAGCCATCTGCATGGTGGTTGTGGCATCTAGCCACTTCTGCAGCAGCTGTGGCTATTGTGGTGGCTGTGGTGGGCCACCCACATGGAAGTGGTGTTTTTGGTGTGCTCCTTGCCTGGATGCGGAAAGAGGGGTTCATCCCCAGCCTCATGACTCAGGACCGTGAGTGGGCCCCATCTCTATGAAGTATTATTACCCCCATTTTATAGATGAGGAAACTGAGGTTCAGAGAGATTAAGTAACTTTTACAAGGTAATGTAGCCAGGAGACTAACTCCAGAATACAGGCTTGTAACCACTCTGCTATGTTGTCTCATTTGATACTGAGTCCTGTAGATATTGAATGACGTGCTCAAGGATACGCGGTAAGTTGCTCAGTCTTGGAGCAAACCACACACCCCGTGTGTCCATCATGCTGCTGGATAGCACCCTCCACACTCCCTGATCCTGATCAGCTCCATTGCACACCAAGCAAGTCCTCATGAGCACCTTTAGTGACCTTGAACACCAAGAAGTTTACAGTACTGCCCAGTGAAGTTCAAAATAAAACAACACTGAATTCTGAAATAAAATTTTACTCCCGAGAAATGATACAAAACATTTCTGCATCCTGAAATGAAAGGGGGTTCTTGAAATTTTCTGACTTTATTTTTGGCCTATGCCTTGCCAGTGCCCTGTGCACGTGCTCAATCTTTCTATTGGGCTCGCCAGCCCTGCTCACGGGTTCCACCCTCCCAGCTCTCTGTCCAGTGGTTCTCTTCTGACACCCGCAGTGGCTTCTCTAGATCTGGCTCATTTTCTCCAAACCCCAAATCCCCCACACTGCAGAGAAACTTAGCTTCACGTTCAGTGAGATAGAGAAGCCAAACCTGCTTAAGGTTCCCATTTCCTCCTTTCTCACCTCAAAACAAAGAAATTGTAACTAAAATGTACTGAGCACTTGCTACCTGCCAGACACTGTGTTAAACATGGGATAGGCACTTTTTGTCACATAAAGATCACAACAAACCATGAGTCAGATATTATTATCACCTCAAAATTGGTTAAACAACTTGCCCACGGTCACTGCATCAATTAGGGTTTCGACCAAAGGACATCCTTTGGCTATTTGGCGGTTCAGAGAGTTCCTAGAGCCAGGCTTAGAAAATGGCCAGGACCCAGGGAGAAGGCGTAGGTGGAGCCAGAGTGAAAAATCACCCTGTGGTTCTAGTCCAGTGAGGACACAGCCAATACCAAACCCTATTGCTTGGGACCCTGAACTCTACACTTATTTGTCCTGCTTCCCTATTGCCCCTGGACACTGGACATCACCGTGGGCTTCTTTGCTGAGATGAATTTCCATTGTTTCTCCTTCCTGGAATCATGAGTTCCTGATTCAAAGAACAAGAGAGGGTCAACCGATTGGCTGAGCCCGGGCTGTGTGCTCACATCCTGCTGCTGGGGAGGCAGGAAAACACGTACTTGGACTTTTTCAGTGTTATGGTGGGAGGCAGCTCTCCCCCTCCCCAAGACCCATATGGTGGGGGATTACCCCCAAACGGAGAAATGGGTGCAGATGGTAGACAGACAAAAACCAAAACAAACAAAATGAAACAAAACAGTTAAATATCTACAGCAGTCACACAGGTAACAAGTAGCACAGCAGAATTTGAATTCTGGTCTGTTTGACATAAAGGTTTGAGGATTTAAGAACAGTGCTATGCAGTTTTGTTCCATAAAATCTCCTTCCTTTAAAAAAAGAAGATCTCCCTCTGTCGAAGCCCGGCATTTCCATTTAATTCTTTGACTCCATCCCCTTCTTTCCTTGGAATTTTTAATCAACAAACCCTTCTCTCTTTTGTATTTTCAATAGTTCAAATTATACAGAGTTCAGATAGTCCCCAGCTTACAATGGTTCAACTCACAATTTTTTGACTTTATGATGGGTTTATCAGGGTATGAGATGCATTTTCTACATGTGATATTTTCAGCTTAACAATAGGTTTCTTGGGACATAACCCTATTATAAGTTGAGGGGCACCATATTTGGGAGCCAGCCAGACCTGGGTTCAAATCCTGGATTCCCCCATGTAATTACTTGAGCAAAATGTTTACCCTTCTGAATTTTAGTGTTCTCAGAACAATGGGGAAAAAACTCTGTTTGGTTGTTGTAAGGATGGAATGAGACAATATATATGAGACATCTGTCACCAAACCTAGCAGAGAGTCAGAGCTCATAGCTAAGCACATGGCTACTTCCACAGCTGGGGTTGGGGAGGGTCTTCTCTGAGGGTTTCAGTCTTTATTGATTTTTTTAAAACCTTTATGTTTGTACTCTCTCAGCTACAATGCAGGCCTTGTCCTATCTCCTGGGGACTTGAAACTGCCTCCTTACTAATCTTCCCTCTCTTGCCCCTGCCCTGACAATTATCTTCAACGTGGGCTGTCAGAGCAATTTTTCTAGGTTAAAAATAAAAAAGTCCATATGTTGGTCAGAACCTGGTGCTTAATAACATCAAGGTCCAGAGTTTGGTCCCTGTATTGGCCAGCTGCCCGAAAAAAAAAAAAAAAAAAGTCTGACCATGTCATCAGGGTCCTCTCTAAAAGATCTTACGGTCACTCATTGCTTACAGGATTAATTCCAAAGCCCTGAGCATGGCCTTTAAGGCCCCGCATCACCACTCAGCCGTGTGGCCTCACCTCCCTCCATCCCTCCCCTTCTGTCTCAGACATTCACAGCCACAGCTGTTTACGGACCGTTCGCCTGACCTTCCTCTATGGAAATTTGCTTTCTATTCTCCAGTCCTCTGTCCACCAGAAAGCCCGTCAGCGGTTCACTTCACCTAAGTCTCACTTTTGTCATATGTGAGTTGGGGGTTTACATTTTCTACTTCTCAGGATTGTTCTGAGGATAAGAATAATGATAAATATGATGATAATAATAACAAGAACGAAAACCAACAGTAATAGTTAACAATTATTCAGCACCTACTATGTGTCAGGTACTTTGTCAGGCACAGTTTACAGAAGTTATCCCATTTAATTGAATTAGATACAGTTATGATTTGTATTTTATCATAGGTGGCTCAGAAAATTTAACTTACTCAAGATCAACAAATGGCAAAGGAAGGCCAACACTCAAATCCAAATCTGTGTGAAATCAAAACCAGTTCTCTAAGCCTAATATGCAGCAGGGGTCTAATGTATTCTCTTCTCTCTTTGTCTCCTGTCCTAGTCTCTGTTCAAGTTCTGTCCAAGGCCCAGACCTTATCCAGCTTCTTCAGACACTTGGCTGCAGGGACACAGTCCACCTGTTCTCTCTACACTCTAGAAGGACTTGGGTTGCTTCCCCATCAGATCACACCTCATAGCCTTACTCAATGTATAGGTTACGTGCCGTCTACAATTATTTATTAAAATAAGTAATATTTATTTATTGTTTACAAATATTTATGAAATGTTATTTAACATTCAATGCCAGGTGTGTCAGAGAATGCTAACTCTCCCCCAGCGTCTGTCCTCCCCTTCTTCTTAGTAAGACAACCCCTGATTTTAGCTAGCCATGGTTGCCCAGAATAAAGAAAATATTTCCAGTCTACCTGTGGCTATGTGTGGTGGTCTGAGTGAGCTCTGGCCAATGGACTGCAGTGGAAGCATTGTGTGCAGCTTCTGAGGGGGGTCCTTAAAGGCAGAGGAATTGTCCTTCATTTCCTTCTCTCCCCCTCCCTGATGGCTGGGCTGGGGTCTTGACAGTGGGCACTGGAGCAGCTCTCTGGGATCATCATATAGAGCTGCCTGTTGAGGATGGTGGAGCATCAAGCCAGAAGGAGCCTAGCTCCCTGCTGAATCGTGAAGCTGCTCTTCTTAACCGTTTACCCATACTTGTCCATTAAAAAGAAATCAAAGTCTGTCTTTTGGAATCATTATTGTTTAGGAGGAATATCTGTTAAAACAGCTGAATTAATATCTTAATACACAGGTGATGTTGTGGGTACTAGGGTTACAAGCAAGTTTCTGACATTCTAAATGATGAGACAAAAATCAAACATATAAAATAAATTTAAAAAGAACAGATAAATCTATCAAGGTCACAAAACAGATTATTAGGACTCAGAGTGACTGGGTGGGAGTGGCTGTTATCTAGGGTGACCCGGGAAAGCTTCCCCAAGGAGGTGACATCTGAGATGAGATTGAATGGTGAGCAGGAGTTGTCCAAGGGAAGGTCTGAAGGAAGAGCTTTAGAGGGAGAGCAAATGACAAACGCTAAGGTCCTGAAGCGGGAACGAGATTGGCAAGTTCAAGGTTCAGAAAGACACACACGTGTGTCCTTCTGTTAGGAAGCTGAGAATAAGAAATTTTTAAAAGTTAAATGTTTCTTGGGCCGACCCCGTGGCGCACTCGGGAGAGTGCGGTGCTGGGAGCGCAGCGATGCTCCCGCCGCAGGTTCGGATCCTGTATAGGGATGGCCGGTGTGCTCACTGGCTGAGCACGGTGCGGGCGACACCAAGCCAATGGTTGTGATCCCCTTACTGGTCACAAAAAAGAAAAAAAAAAGTTAAATGTTTCTTGATATGCATTTATGTATGAGTTAATTAATTCCTTTGTGGGTCTCAAGAGGCCCTGTGGCTCTCATTTGTCTTTCTGCTTATCAGGAGGGAAGGCAACTTCTGGCGTGAGTGCTGGCCACTTTCCCACACTCTCATCCTGTGCTCTGCTCAGACATCTGCTACACACTGTCCTTTGGCCTTGCTGACCTCACATAAATCCCCTCCTGCTCTAATTCACTGCCCACGGCCTTGCCAATAAAAGCGAGGCTCATCCCTGCTGCAGGGAACTCTATTTCCATCCCGTGCAGCTCAGCCGCCTTCTTCTCCTGGGTCCTGCCAGCCATGAAGCTTCTTCTCCTATTTCTTGCTATTCTTCTGGCCATGGAACCAGTGACATCAGGTAACTTGGGCCTCTCTTAACGGTTTAGGATCTTGGTCGTGGGCTTTTCCTCTTTCCCTCTCTTCTCACTGTGAGCAGCATCTGCAGCCTTTCCTCCTTTCATGCAGCTTTGGGAGGTTTCCCCAGGATCATCTCATATCAATGTCTTCCTGATTCTTCTTTTGCCAAAGTGGTGGGACGATAGACGTTTGGAGCATCTGGCACTTAAGAGCAGGCTTGGCATTCTGGTAGGAGCTTGGGAGAGGCTTTAGGGTTGAAAGATTGGGTGTGGATTGGGGACTTCTGGAGATTAGATTGAAGGTTGGGGATGAATTGTGATGGCGGAGAAAAACCTTGGGATTGGAGTGACAGAGGGATTATTAGGATGAGCTGGAGGTGAGAAGTTTGGCTTCCCTGGTGGTTTGGGGTGGGTTAGAGGGGGAATGGGATTCCGGATTGAGTGGAGCTGGTATTGGGCTAGGACTGAGGCTGAGGCTGGGTCAGTGCTGGGTGATGTAGGGTGTTTGGGTTCAGCGTGGTGGTTTGGGGTGGGTTAGAGGGGGAATGGGATTCCGGATTGAGTGGAGCTGGTATTGGGGTTAGGCTGGGACTGAGGCTGAGGCTGGGTCAGTGCTGGGTGGTGCAGGGTGTTTGGGTTCAGCTTGGTGATGGGCTGCTGCTGGGATTTGAGGTTGATGACTTGATTAGATTTGAGTTTGGCTTGGAATTGGGGCTCAGGGGGGCATTGAGTTGGGTAAGGCCGAGAGTTCTAATTAAGGTTGGAATCCATTTTGGGTTTGAATTGGGTGAATATGGGGTCAAGGAGGATTGGAGATTGGGTTGGCTGGAGCTGAATCTTGCTGGGCTTAAGTTAGACATAGCTAGGTTATTGATAAGGAGCTGGGTCTGTTGTAATGTGAGTGAGTCCCCTTTGTTCCCTAATTGATCCCCAAATAAGGAGTAGAAAGTTGGGGGTAGGAAGATAGAAAAGTGGGAAGTATGAAAAAGGCCCTCCTGCAAACTCTGGAGTTCCCAGTTGGAACAATTGTCTCAAATCTTTCCCTTCTGCCAGTCTCTTCTCTCCTTTTCTGGGATTTATTCGTCCCTCTCCCCTTAATCCCCATCCTACTGGTCCTCCTCTGCCTCCTCTTGTCTCTGCCCTTGAGAGATACTAACATCTGCTTAATGGTTGTTTCTATGCCCCAAAGGAGAATGTTGGATGGACGGACACTGTCGGCTGGTGTGCAAAGATGATGAAGATTTCATCACACGCTGCCCAAATCGTAAACGGTGCTGTGTCCTTAGTCGTTATTTAACAATGAAACCAGTAACAATTGATGGAGAGCTTGGCTGGACCACTCCTCCTTCTCAGACATCCAAACCAATCAGTAAAAGGAAGCCAAATAGAAATAATGTATAGAAATAATTTTGTTTCAGGTTCCACATTCCATTAAAACTCACAAATTTGTTTCTTGTGTCTGTCAAACATAAAAAATGATACTCAAGATGAATTGAGGGTGGGGAGATGGCAGGATGGGGGTTAAGAGGTGGGACAGAGAAGTTGCAAGGGCTGGGCCACAGCACTGGCATGACGATTATAGCCTTGAAGATGGTTTCTCATCTACCAGCCCCAGAAGAGACTGTTGAGTCAGGAGTGGACTGAGGAGAACACCAAGGGAGCCGAGAGATTTAAAGGCACGGCAGATGCCTAGAGAGTGAGAGAATCTTTGGGCTGGGAGAGTTGGTCCATCCTTGGGGTGAGTGGGAGGGGGTGGACAGGGGCTGAGCAGAGCCCAAATTCTCGCTTTTTTAGGGAAGTCAGCTGAGATGCCTTCTGATCCTCAAGAACCCACAGCCCCAGGGATCAGAAGTTTTCCAACTATTACAAAAAGATAAAGCACATTAATTTACTCATTTCTATGTGAATTTGTTCATTATTCATTTTTTATATTCTCTCGTGAATTCATTTATTTATTCATTCATTCACCTCAGCAGCCACTAACCACTGGCATACTCTGTGTATAAACCTCTTGGAACTTCAGCTTCCCCATCTGTAAAATTAGAATAATAGTGGAGTCTATTTCAGTATTATGGTGAGAATAAAAGGAGATAACGCAGAGCACAGTGCCCGGTACATAGTAAGCCCTCAATGAATGTTAGCTGCTGCTATTGTTTATTAATTTATTCAAGCATTTATGGAATATGTGCTGCATGCCTTCCAACTGTGTTAAACTCTGAGGGAGATAGAAACCTGCCTCATTTTGCACTGGTAAGTTAGCCTGGGAGAAGACTAACTCATGGGGAATATTGAGGAATCCTGATTGGGAATTTAGAGGACCTGTGTATCTTCCCAGTCTTTATTATGTCAAATCCTATTCTCTAGTCCTCATTTATCTAAAACAGTTATTCTCCCTGCACCGTGTTCTCTGCAGCGAGGTCAAGACCCTGGAGTGCTCTGTAAAACCTAGTGCATGGCACAGACACGGACAGAAGGAGTTCACTTTGATTCAGGAAGATAATTTGCCCTCAATTCCATATTTCTGTTCTTAGACTTTGGAAAGAGAGATCCCTCCTCTGATCCTGGTCTTACTCTGGGCTTCCTCTGGCTAAGTGCTTCCCCATGGGATGAGGAGTTGCTGGGTGTAAGGGGCTTATGCCCACCTGTGCCTTCCCTCCCCACTGTCTGGATCATGCTTTGAGTAACTGGGGCCTGGGATTGCCTGCCCAAAGAACCCTTGTGCCTGCTTCCAAGGAATGCATGGATCTGGAAGGTGGGGCCCACTGGGTGTGCACCCATAGGCAAGAGAGGTGCCAAGAGACACTCCTGTTTTCAGGGGCTGTGGGCAGAGTTGGGGATGGGTAAGAAGAGAGGTGGGCAGCGGGCTGAGCCTGCTCCCCTCGTGCTGCTATGTTCCTGCATAGAACTCTGAGGAGTCCGACTCATGAATTCAAATCTGACTTTTCAGGTCGTTTTGAAGGTCTATGTCACAAGGAGGGAAAGGATATATTTTATTTATCCCTTTTGTTATCTAGATTCATAACTTGTCCCAGGACCCACAAATGTTAGGGTTGTGCCTGGCGCTTGGATCCTGCTCTGGCTTCAAACCTATTTCTAAGCCCACTTCAGAGGCAGAAGCTGCATAATCTGTGTTTTCACAGTCTTGACGCCTGTCTGTGAGGTGGGGACTCTCAGGCTGCACCCAAGAGCTACCTGTGCCCTGAGGCCCTGGGCAAAATCACCCAGAATACTTCCTCACTGTGTTCCCTGCCCACAGGTTTTCTCTGCACTAATTTCGATTATCGGGGGGATTCTTTCTAGGAAATTCATCTGAACGTGTTGCTCTCCTGCTTAAGAGCTTCCTTTGCTTCTCACTGCCCAGAGTCCGGGCGTTCAGGCCTTCACATGGTGACTGCCCCTCAGACCTCTTCAGCCACACCAACCCTCTCACCATCTGCTCCTAACCCTCACATGGCCTTTGTTTATGGTTCCCCTCAGCTTGTCCCCATAACCCGGCTCATCTCTGTGATGAACAACTCATCCTTCGACGCCCAGGTGATGCCTCTGCCCATGAAAGTCTTCACGGGAAGGCCGTCTCACTATTTCTTTTTTATAAAGAAAAAATTATAATAGTAATAGTTATACTAATTATAATAATAATAGCTACTATAATAATTCTCATTGACACTTGTCATATGTCAGGGCTTGTTGTTCATGGGTCCCAAATCATCGTATTCTTGCAACAACCCTCTTATTATTCCTATCATACTGATGAGGAATCTGAGATCCAGAGAGGCCATATAATCAGCTAAGGACACACAGTATTTAGATAAAGTAGGGATTCAAACTGAGTTCTTTTTCCCCCTTTGTTACTTGTCTTGTTTCTTTAATACAGAGTATAAACTGTTACTGAGTAAATAGCAGACATTTGATTACTGCTTGATTCTAAATATTGTATGAAAAAGGAAACATTCCTTAGGCATGAGCGGAATTCTGCAGTAGAGAAAGGATTTTTAAGATGAGGCAACAGTGAGGGAGGCCTGAGACATCACTCCTTGCCTCCTTTAGACTTTTTTAGTCTCCACCAAGTGAAATAACAGTCTTCTATCAGTCTGTTAATTTGTATTCCTGGTGCCTAAGGCAGAAATGTTCATTTGCTGTGTTGTGGATTCACATTTATTCCTGATTAAAGTGAGATCAGTGATCAATAATTTTTTTTAAAGTAAATTTCAATTTTATTTTTAAAATTCATGATAAAATTGTCTAAATTCAGTTGGGATAGTATCTTCTGGAGTCTACATTTCTTTTTTTTTTTTTTTCCTTTTTGTCTTTTTTTGTGACCAGCAACGGATTGCAACCCTCAGTGTCGTGCCCGTACCGGACCGGGACCGGCAACGGGATTGCAACCCTCGGCGTTGCGCCCACACCTCGCTCAGCCAGTGAGCGGCCGGTCTGTATGTGGGATCCGAACCCTCGGCGGGAGTGCCGCTGCGCTCCCAAGCGGCGCACTGTAGCAGTGCACCACCGGGCCAGCCCAGGAGTCTACATTTCTTTAAATGGAAGACAGAATTAAATCAGATGAGGTTGAAAACAGAAAGAAAAAAATGAATTATTGTTCATTTGTGATCCGTGAGGGCATCAAACTTTCACAAAACATGAACAGTGGAAAAACTCAAAGTCTCTGAACATTGGAAAAAGATGTAAAGCATTCATGTTAGAGGTCTGCATTTCATGTACTTAGAGAGGAGGGATCTCGAGTGATCCTTATCAGCACATAAATTGGAAATATCTGTCCAAATTCAGTATTTTATACCATAGTTGTAACTCTCCCCTTCAATGTTCACCATGATTTTGTCTTCCCATATCACATCTGTTACACTGTCATTTTTATTCTCAGACCTTTATAAAAGAAAACTTTTCTTTCCTCTTGTAGTTTACTCTCAAGAAGCTCTTGTTGATAATCAAATCTCTCCGTGTGTTTACTTTTTTTTTTTTCCTTTTTGTCTTTTTTCATGACCGGCAACGGATTGCAACCCTCAGTGTCGTGCCTATACCGGACCGGGACCGGCAACGGGATCGCAACCCTCGGTGTTGCGCCCGCACCTCGCTCAGCCAGTGAGCGGGAACCGGTCTGTATGTGGGATCCAAACCCTCGGCAGGAGCGCCACCGCGCTCCCAAGCGGTGCACTGTAGCAGTGCGCCACTGGGCCGGCCCCGTGTGTTTACTTTTGAAAATATTTAAAGGTATGCTTATCTATGAAAGAAATGGTAGCTAAATATACAATTCTAGCTTGAACAGTAATTTCTGTCAGCACTTAATATTTATTTCTCTGTTTACTGGCTCTTTATTGTCTGTGGAAATTTTGATCTCATCTTTGTAGATTCTCTCTTTCTCCAAACTGAGTTCCGATTGGCTTCACAAACTGTCACTCTTAAGAAGTTATGATACATATCATGTTATTGTGTATTTATCTGAGTTATTATCCCCTTCGCACCAATCTCCCAAGCACACACATGTTAGGTGGAAATCCTCAGAGGCTGAGACATGTCTTATTTACACAGGTATGCCTGGAGTGAAGCCCAGTGCTAGGCAAAGATGTGATTTGGTGAGTGTTTCTTGGTTGAATAAATAGATGAATGATGAATTCACTAGTGAAAGCATGAATGGATTTGGTAGGGGCACGAATGGCTGGCTAATGCCAGGTTCCAGGAATCAGGGTGGGATCCTTTTGGGCTAGAGGGAGCAGAGGACCACTGTTATCGGGCATATTTGGCTTTGGCTGGCAGTGTTAGAAAGGATGCAGAGGAGTTTCTAGGTCTCACTCAAATTAGTTCTTATTCTTCAGTTAGTTTGCTGTTAAAACACATGGACTTCACAGTGTGGGGGTGGACTGGGGAAGGTTTAAGGATCCCGGAGTATGTGGTGCCCAGCATTAACCTCTCCACACACAGCCATTTAAGTCCCATCAAATCCATTCATTAGGAATCATTACCTTCTCACTCGGTCAATAACATCTATGAAGAACCTCCTCTGTGCTTAGCACTGGGCGTCCAGAGGCACCCTGGGGAGTGCTAGAGTGTTGGGGTGAGAAAAGGGCTCAGATCTCGCCATTAAAGTTTTCAGAAGACACTAAACTCCACGTCTGAATCTTTGGACTTGGAGTTTGAGCACATGAAATTTCAAAAATTCTCAGATTATTCCTTTGGGAGATAAAGCGCTCTCTCTCAATTCCCCTGCCACACTTCCTTCATTCTTAAAAGCCCTCAAACTGTGAGAGTTTTGGGCAACCTTCCTCTGTCTCCCCATTTCACAGATGAGGAAACTGAAGCTCAAGGGGGAAGGGTGACCTACGTTCATAGGCAGTTTGAGACAATGCTGGGATTAATAAGCAGGTCTTCTCTGACTCTGGAGAGAGGCTTAGGGAACAGTGAAGACCATATTGAGTAGATGCGGGTGATAGATACACTGAGTGATGGCTCAGAGCCACATGGAGCCAACAGGCGGGCGGGTATTAGGAGCTGCAAAGCCCCTCACGAAAGCTTCGAGAGTTAGTTTGAACACTTTGAAACTCCTTTCTGGGGCTGCTGGGGCCTCTCTTCAGGGGGAAAGTAAGAAGCAGGTGACCCGCCTGCTCCACCACCTCAAATGAACTGTTCTTCCTGCCCTTCTTTTGGATGCAAATTTGCCGTCCTCCTCTAGGAAGATGGTGAAGGACATTATCTCCAAAGAATGTCACAGAAAGGGTGTGGTTTTTGCCCTTGTAAGCCTTCCTTGAATCTCTTTTCTTCCCCTGTAGGCTGAGGAGTGATTATGGATTGACAGCTGGTGGCAGGCCCATCTGGGTGGGGGTTGACGTGACAGATGTAGAAGCATTGCGACCCCAGAGCAGAGGAGACGGGGCACCTGACTGGATCTTTCCTGGGATTCACAGCAGGCCTGCTGATGTAGCTGAAGCTCATTTCAGCTTCTGTTCTGTGCACCAGTATCCATAATCTAATGACAGATGACACTGACGAATTAATTTTCTATTCTTGCCCAAGCTACAAAGGGGTAAAAACATTCCTCCTTATTTCTTCTTAGGTATGTTCTTGGGTCAAAATAAAATGGAGTATACCACTTTTATTACTTAGGGTATCATGGTGTTTGTGTGGATGCACTTTAGTCTTCATATTAAACCTATTTGGATATAGGGACCCTTGTGTGCCTAGTGTCAAGTTCAAGGCCTGGCAAATATTGGGTAATGATAACTGTTTGTGGAATGAATGAGAGGCCCTTGAACACCAGGTTCAGAGGTTTGAGCTAGACACAGAAGACAGCAGAGGGCCGTGGCTCCAAATGTCATTATCCAGGAAGGTGCCAGCCTCTTCCAGCCAAGTCCTAACACATGGAGAGGCGGCATGGTACATGGAAAGAGTATGGGCTTAGAGTCGCACTGAGTGGCATTTGAGTTCTTGCTCTGCTTCCAACAGTTATGAGGCCATTACCAGAATACTGCTTCTCTCTGAGCCCCAGTTTTATAATTCAGGAAAAGGAAATAGACATCTACTTTAGAAGATTGTAGTAATGATTTGATGACCTGCCATATATCTAGTGGCTCATAGTTGATGCTCAGCAAATGGTAATAGTCATTACTTTTGNGCCAACTCTCCTTCCTGCCTGCACCCCCATCACTAATCTGGCAACCACTAATCTGCCTTTCATCTTCATAATTTTTCATTTTAAGAGTGTTGTATAAATGGAATCCTATGTGAGCTTTTACAATTGGCTCTTTTTCACTCAGCATTTTGTCTTGAAATCCATCCAAGTTGTGTATAACAATAGTTTGTTCCTTTTAATTCTAAGTAGTTCTAGCTAGTGCATTAAGGCAAGAAAAGGAAGTAAAAGGCATACAGACTAGAGAGGAAGAAATAAACTGTCTCTGTTTGTAGAAGTCATAATGATTTATGTAGAAAATCCCAAAGGATCTACAACAAAACATCTAGAACTAATAAGTAAGTTCAGCAAGGTCACAGGATGCAAGATAAACATACAAAAGTCAATTGTATTTATGTATAATAGCAATGAACATGTGGGCACCAAAATTAAAAATATAATACTGTGCAAAAAAACACTCCAAAAAAACTCAACAAAAAACCTGGGTGTATGTCTGACAAAACACGTATGCTGAAAACTGCAGAACAAAAGAAATAAAAAAGATCTAAATAAGTGAAGAGACAGACCATGTTTATATTTTGTAGGCAGCAAAGATGTCAATTCTCCTGAAATTGATATCCACATTTAACACAATTCCTATCATAATCACAGCAAGATTTTTTTTTGTAAATAGAGACATCATTATATATATGCTTTGAAGAGAATTTTGCCAAGAAATGAGAATAGCTAAAACAAGTTTAAAAAATAATAAAGTTGGAAGAAATATTCTACCAGATTTCAAAACTTGTTATATCTTTATATTAATCAAGACTATGTGGTATCGGTGGACAGATAAATGCATAGATCATTGGAACAGAAAGGAAACCCGTAAATAGCCCCATATGAGTATAGCCAACTGATTTTTGACAAAGGTGCAAAAGCAATTCAATGGAAGGAAGATATCCTTTTCAACAAATGGTACCAGAGCAATTGAACATCTACACGTTGAAAAAAAAANCTGCCATATATCTAGTGGCTCATAGTTGATGCTCAGCAAATGGTAATAGTCATTACTTTTGTTTTCTTTCCAGTCAAAGGATCATTCTTGTTTTGAAGACCCCAATCCCAAGGGGTAATAATAATAATGCTAATGGCTAACATTTCTTGAATGCTTACTATTGACTGGGAATCATGTTTCTGGTCCCTATGCATGCACAGTGTCCCCCCAAATCTCTGTCACTGAAGGACTGGTCTGCCTAATTTCATGGGAGTAGTCTTAAATTGTGTTCGTAGGTAGTTGTAGTCCAGGGAGTAGTGGATCCTTCAACAAAGGACTATTATGTGATAATAAAAACAACAATAGTAGTTAATCTTTATTTTGTCCTTACTATGTGCCAGTCCCCAATTGCTTTCCACTTATTAAGTCATAAGTCCTCACAACTCTGGGAGTTAGGTACTATTACAGTCCACAGATGAGAAAAGGGTAGAAGAGAGAGGTACAGAAATTTGCCCAAGGTTACATAGCAAGTAAAATGGGAGCTGGGACTGGAACCCAGGGTTTCTTGATTTTAGATTCTGTTTTTTAAACCTCTCTATAGCCCCTTAGGTTATTTTATTTATTTATATTTTAACTTTTTATTTTGAAATAATTATAGATTCACAGAAGGTTGCAAGAGAGATGTGTCCTGTGTACCCTTCACCCAGTTTCCCCCAATGGTTATATTTTACCTAACTATAGTACAATATAAAAACCAGGAAACTGATACTGGTACATCGTATGTGTATAAGTCTAT
>NW_007737797.1:12202-15701 GCF_000696425.1 Galeopterus variegatus | reverse complement strand
AGACTATGTGGTATCGGTGGACAGATAAATGCATAGATCATTGGAACAGAAAGGAAACCCGTAAATAGCCCCATATGAGTATAGCCAACTGATTTTTGAGAAAGGTGCAAAAGCAATTCAATGGAAGGAAGATATCCTTTTCAACAAATGGTACCAGAGCAATTGAACATCTACACGTTGAAAAAAAAAATAACCAAAACCTAAATCTCACAACTTATACAAAAATGCACTCAAAATGGATCATAGATTTAAATGTAAAATGTAAAACTATAAAACTTCTAGAAGAAAACATAGGAAAAAACCCTTCAGACCTAGGACTTGGGTTAGAGTTCTTAGATATGAAAAGAATAATCCATAAAAGAAAAAAAAAAGGATAAGTTGGACTTATTCAAACTTTAAAACTTCCACTCTGTGAGGAACCCTGTGAAGAGGATGGTTGAAAAGACAAATTAAAAACTGGGCAAGAATATTTGCAAATCATATATCTGACAAATGACTCATATCTAGAACGTAGAAACAACTCTTAAAACTCAAGAGTAAAAACCAAACAATCCAATTAGAAAATGGACAAGAAACATGAAAAGACATTTCACTGAAGAGGATATACAGGTGGCAAAAAAGCACATGCAAAGATGTCTGACATCATTAGACAATAGGGAAATGCAAGTTAAGACCAGGATGAGATGCCACTACATACCTATTAGAACAGCTAAAATTAGAAATAGTGAAAATACCGAATGCTGGCAAGGATGCAGAGAAACGGGATCTCTCATACATTGCTGGTGAGAATGTTAAACGGTACAACCACTCTGGAAAATAGTCTGGCAGTTTCTTTTTAGAAAAACTAAACAAACACTGACTACACTACCTAGCAAACACACTCTTGGGCATTTATCCCAGACAAATGAAAATTTACATCCACACAGAAACTGGTGGATGAATGTTCATAGCAGCTTTATTTTTAATAGTGAAAATATCTGTTGTACCGTATGTGGTCACAATAATAATAATGTATTGTATATTTCAAAATTGCTAAAAGAACAGATTTTTAATGTCTTTGCCACAAAAAAATGAATTGGTGAGGGAATGGAATGATAATTAGCTTGACTGAATCTTTCTACAAAGGGTACATAGATCAAAACATTGCACTGTACCCCATAAATACATGCAATTATTATCTGTCATTTTAAAATAAATTAATAATAAAAAAGAAAAAACGTGCTGTAGAGCTTCTAGACTTTTTATTTCCTTGACTAGACCATCATCCCCATGAGAAAAGTAGCCCCAAAAACATGACTCCCCCAACTTCTTCTGAATTTTGGTCCACTAATTCTCCATTATCTTTTTGTCTTTTGATGATTTCTGACAAATTAAAAAAAAAGTGTCCACCTTTCATCTGCCAGATGTTTGTTCCAAATTACCTATTTTGCTATTACTGAAAGTGGAAGTACACAAAACATTCTTTATTTTGTCCATTGTATTTTTAAATTTTCCTGTCATTTTATCCAAAAAACTCATCTATTATCAGATCGATCCCCTGTAATATATTAACTATAATGTAAGTATTTTCAAAAAAAGATTTTTAGAATTGTTAAATA
This sequence comes from Galeopterus variegatus, assembly GCF_000696425.1. Lineage (NCBI taxonomy): Eukaryota > Metazoa > Chordata > Mammalia > Dermoptera > Cynocephalidae > Galeopterus > Galeopterus variegatus. The sequence goes on along the minus strand of NW_007737797.1, from coordinate 14,103 downwards.
AAGAAATCACATTGTCTAAAAAGCAACCAAAAAAAAAAATACCCCCAAAACTGGAAACAACCAAAATGTCGTTCGGTAGGTGAATGGTTAAGTAACCTGTGCTACATGCGTACCATGGAATATTACTCAGAATTAAAAGGAATGAGCTATTGGTACTCACAACTTGAATGGATCTCCAGTTCTGTTGATTGCCTTTTTTCTTCATTCAAGTTAAGATTTTCTTGGCTCTCAGTATGATGAATAATTTTTATTGGAACCTGGGCAGTTTTGGCATTATGTTATGAGATTCTGGATCATATTTAAGAGGTCTGTGTTAGTCCGTCCCCTCTGTCACTGCTCTGGAGAGGGAGGGGGCACTACCTTGATACTGCCAGGTCAGGGTGTAAGTCCAGGTTCTCCACCTGGCTTCCCTTGACAAGGAGGCGGGGAGGGAGGGGCTCCTCCGTGCTGCAGGGTGCAGAGGGAGTTCCAGGTCCCAGGTCCAGCTCCTCTGATACTATCCTGGCTGGGAGGGGGAAGGGCATTCTGTTCCCCATGTGTCCTCCAGTCACACTGTGGGAGTGGTGGTCCTGTTACTGCTGCCTGGTGGTGAAAGTTTAGACTCTGTGCCTCCTCTGTCACCATCCCATCAGGGAGACGGAGGGACACTTTCTTCCCAGCAGGTAGCAGTCACGGCTCTGTATATGATTTCTATTGACACTGTGTGGTGGTGGTGGGCCTTGTTACCACTCAGAAGTGATGAAAGTCCCAGCTCCCCATTTGGGCTTCTCTGACACCACTGGGGGAGGTTACATCTCCTTATGGCTCTGAGAGGGTAGAAGTCTAGGCTTCCCACTCAGCCTTTCTTCAGTGGAAATGTGAATGAGGCTGCACTTTCTTCTGTGGCATTTGACTGGAGCAGAGTTTCTACTGTCTAAAATGTTCTGTCTTGGGGGGGGGGCGCCCCTTTCTTGGTCCCTTGGCTAGGGAGAGAAGACTTTAAAAAACTTTTTATTATTTTATTTATTTTTTTATTCTTATGAATATTCATGGGGCACAAAGCTGATCATCACCGCTCAAGCCCAAGATGCAATGGCCAGATCCATACTGGCAGCATGCCCATTACCACAAGTTGTGATTATACCCCATGTCCCCCACCCAATTATCCCCAACCTCCCTCTCCATCCCCCTTCCCCCACTCCACTTTGTATCCCTAGGTCTGCTCTCTCCTTGTGCAAGTCCAATGCACCACTGTGGTCTTTCTTTCCTTCCTTTCTCTCTTAACTCTCACTTATGAGTGAGGACATGTGGTATTTTTCCTTCTGTGCGTTGCTTATTTCACTCAGCATAGGTTTCTCCAAGCTCTTCCATGTTGTTGCGAATGGCAGACTTTCATTCTTTTTTATGGCAGAGTAGTATTCCATAGTGTATATACTACATTTTCCTTATCCAGTCATCCATTGATGGACATTTAGGTTGGTTCCATATCTTGGCTGTTGTAAACAGAGCTGTGATGAACATGGGAGTGCAGGTATCCCTTGGACATGATGATTTCCATTCCTTTGGGTATATATCAAGAACTGGGATTGCTGGATCATATGGTAGATGTATCTGTAGTTGTTTGAGAAACCTCCATAATGTTTTCCATAGTGGTTGTACTAATTTACAGTCCTACCAACAGTGTTGGAGCGTTCCCTTAGGAGAGAAGACTTTTTTGGGGACTTGTTATATCTGCATCCATTTGTGTTTACAGATTGCCAGCTCCTCCAGCACCAGTCTGGAATATATGAGTAAGAGGCAAAAAGAAACCCCAGGGAATTCATGGCTGTGTCATTCCTCAGGTCCTGAAGTCCCTGCCTGGTTTGCCTTCTTCTCTTCACCTTTCAGAGTATTCTTTTTTTTTTTTTTTTTTTTTTTTTTTT
>NW_007737797.1:0-11213 GCF_000696425.1 Galeopterus variegatus | reverse complement strand
CCAGTGAGCGGGAACCGGTCTGTATGTGGGATCCGAACCCTCGGGTGGGAGCGCCGCCGTGCTTCCCAAGCGGCGCGCTATCCAGTGTGCCACCGGGCCGGCCCCTCAGAGTATTCTTATATCTGTGTTTAGGTATAATGCCCAGGATTTTTAACTGTACTTAGCAAGATGAATAGAGAAAAGTACATTTATTCTATTTTTCTGGAAGTGGAAGTCCTTAATGCCCTTTAGATTTTTACTACGCTCCTGACTTATCTGTCACTGCTAAATAGAAATTAACTATATATATATTCTTTTGGCCAGGACGACGCCACCTCCTTCGATGCATGGGTAACATTGGAATCTGTAGACCCTCTTGCAAAAAGGATGAACAGCCCTACCTCTATTGTAGAAGTTATCAACCATGCTGCCTCCAGTCCTACATGAGGATAAGCATTTCTGGCAAAAATGAAAATGGTGACTGGTCCTATGAGAAGCAGTGGCCAAAACTACCTTGACTGCTGGCGATCACCATCCTCAAGCTCTCTGCAAACCCGCACCACCTGTCAATCCCCCTCATTAAAACTCATGCACCTGTCACCCTTGTCTGTCTTTCATCCACTGGAAATCACAGTGACAGATTGAGTTTTGCATGGTGAGATATCTATCCCATTCAGGATGCAGTCTTGTGAGAAAAAAAGCTAGAAAACTGGAGTGAAAATTAGAGAGGAGCTAGAAAAGCTAGTGAAGAGGAGGGGAGAGTGTGCTTGAGTCCAGTGAGAGAGGGTTGAAGGGTTTAGGCAAGAGCCGTGACATAATCTGTGCCATGTAGGATGCAGAGGGGGACCTGCACCACTGGAAGGGATGCATAGGGCAGTGGGTGGAGGTCTTGTAGACAAATTTGGCTTAGTTCATGGAAGAACTTCCTAACCAACAGGGCTGCTTTCATGTGGAATAAGCTGTCCTGTCCAGTTGTGGGGCTGGGGTCTTTTTGTTGGTTATTGCAGTAGGAATTTGAACATTGGGTACTGCTGTCATCAATGAATAAGATCCTTCAATTTCTGCAAATCTAGGAGGCTAGTGCCCCCAATTACAATCAACACCACCTTTTCTTTTTGGTGGCTGGTTTGTACAAGGATCCGAACCCTTAAACTCAGTGTTATCAGCACCATGCTCCCCCAAGCGAGTTAACTGGCCAGCCCTGACACCAGCTTTTTAATTTAAAATTCTTATTTTGCTTTTTATGTCTTACCTCCCACGAATATCTTATCTCTTTCTTCATCTTCACTTCCAAATTTTATCAAGGGAGAGTAGCTACACTTGCCCATTATCTTTCTGTACTTCTCTGTCTCCTCAACTCATTACAATTTGCTTTTGTGATTATTGTTCTATTGAACTGGCTCTGGTCAAGGTTGTCAGGGGCCCTCCTTTCTGAAATTCTCAGGATGTTGCTCAACTTGTATCTGTCTCCCTCTGGACGGCATTTCCATCATAGGTTCTTACCTCCTTGAGAAGCTTAACTTGCTGGGCTTCTGTGACTTCACAGTTTGTCTTCCTCCTAACTTTCAGGCTGCTCCTTCTCCATCAGCTTTTGGGGTGCCTCTTCCTTCACTTGTCCCATGGTATTCCTCTGGCGTGACTCTTCTCTTCTGAGAATAAAAACTCTCCACACACCTAAGAAAAGGCTGATAGTTCTATAGCCAAGATAACAAGTAAATACCTTGAAATGGTTTAAACTTTTTTCATAGATCAATGACAACTTGCTTCAGTGAACACACCTCTGAAAGCAAATTGTCAGTGACACCGTTATGCTTTGAAAGTCAGCCAATTGGCTCTGGATTCACTTTAGTGTACACTCGTCTAACTTGTTATCAACTTATTCCCACATCTCTAACCAACACAACTCTCCCCACATGCTTCCCTCAAATGCTGTAAAAGTTCAACACTTTGCTCTGCTTAATGAGCCTGTGCCTGACCAGCATGGACGTCCTGGTTTTAAGGGAGCAATCATGTCAGCATTTTGGTTTTAGACACTGAGTGGTTTCTCCCTTTGACAATCATCTTCTTTTCTCCTTCCTTTCTCACTGTGACCCATTCCCTCACAATAACAAAGTTTATGGTATGGAGAAAAGTGTGGATACTGGATCTATGTTTCAGGAAGAATATTGGTCTAAGAACCCCAAGCTTACCCTCCTACTGAAAACAGTTAAAAAAAAAATTCAGTTCAAACATACAACAAAACTTAAGGCATCCTTGACCTTGCAAGAAAGTAAGGCCAAGAATATTAAGGCCAAAGGAAGGCAGGCCCTCTTCTGAAGGCAGTAACTAAAGCTACCTTTTGTCTTGAAGGCATTTGCTGAATCAGGTGAACTTGTGTTTTGGTTTCTATGGCTTTGGTCAGGGTGGGGAATGGGCAGGGGAAAGGGGACGTTCCAAGGGTGTGAAAAAATGTGAGTCTAGTAGGAAACTTCCACACATATCTCAGTCCTGAAGGTGTTATATATGCTGCAAAAGGATAAACCAGATACAACATATCTCCTCCTTCACCAGATGTTTTCAAAGAAAATTGCCTGGTTTTGAACCTTGCTACTCAGCATATTAAAATCTCCATTGAGAATTTCCAGCTTCAATCTGGCTCTCTACCTGAATTCACAATACATGGGTGGTCTGAAAAAAAAAATCAAGCTGATAATTTAGCTTAAAGTTGTCTGAGGCTAGTAGTGTCAAAGATGTCTAACAGAAACAAATGAAGGAGTAGACCTTTAACTCAGGACTCAACTAATTTACTCAGATAAAGTTCTAAGGAAATGAACAGATCAGAGTGCAAAATCACAAGACACAAAAGGAAATAAGGCACCATGAATTAAGGCCAGCAGAAACCACTTGAATTTCCCATCATAAATTGGTTATTATCTAACCCCTTGAATAATAAAATTGGATCTGTGAAGAAGCATTGATGTTAGGTGGAAATGGTATGTTCAAAACTGGGACTTAGCAGGTCTGGAAAGCATAAACTGCAGGAGCAGGTGGCTCAGATGGAACCTATTCTTGCTTTTGGCCTTTCCTTCATCACACACTAATGGTGTCATGAAGAATTCTTATGGTTACTTAACAAAGGAGGAAAAAGGAAGGCCAGGTTTGTGGGGTGGTCTGCATGATATGCTAGCATTAGCCAAAAGTGCTGCTGTATAGCCTGATGCAGAAGTAGCCCTGAAAGATGGTGTTTAAGAGAAATCCTTCTAGCAAAAGGAGGGATCGCCTGAAGTATGGATCTGTAGTAATTCATGGGCAGTGGTAACTGGTTGGCTGGTTGTTCAGGGAATTGGAAAGAGCAAGATTAGAAGATTTGTAACAATGAGGTCTGCAGCAGAGTTATGCGAATGGACCTCTCTGAAAGGGGATAGGGTGTGAAGACATTTTAATGCTATCAGAGGGAGACAGACAAAGCTCTCAGTAATCAAGTGGACATATGGCTTATCCTTCCAGCCACAATTTAGGGGCTATCCCTAACCCTGATGTCCATGTGTGATCAAGACTTGGTCAAGGAAATGGACCTATGGATCCAGCTTTCAATAACTTCTAATCCAACGTGAAGCAACTGGGACAAAAAGGATTCTTCGTAGCTCACATCTGGGCCAATTTCCTAGGATGAGAGATAAGACAGAGCTTCAGGGCCAAAGTTAGTAAGAAAATGAATGCTTTCATTTGGGGTGTCTGCTGTTTCCTAAAGAAAGCTTTATTATTCTGGTAGGTACTCTACTCAGTGCAAAGATTTAGAATTTAGAATTTGACTACTTATGCTGCTGCCATCAAGAGTCAGGATTAACACAAGGGATGGTTCTGGTATCCCAAGACACCTATTAGGAAGACAGAAGGACACATGAAAAGATCACTGTTGGAATACCTAAGTGATTAAGGTTGAACATAGGTCACCAGCAAACAAAGAACACTAAAAATGGATTAAAACTTGTGGAAATAATTATACATTTCAAGAAGAGCACTGAAGAGTTTATCACTGGAAATAATAAAGTTTTAGACTTCTTTACATAGTTGTTTGTATCTAGAATTGTGGATTGGTGAGGGGTGAGCGTGGATCACCATGGGGTTTTCAGTGCTTTGTCTGTGTGATTTAGCCCATCACTCTGAGGACATGGATGTGTGACATTTGAGAGGAATTCATGAGCTGCGATGAACCTTTGGAAGGGTGATCTGAGTTCCCAAGCCAGGTTCTTCACTGGGTTCATTCTCGGTGCTTACTTCAGAGTAGGTTACAGAGGGCTCTATTGTTATAATTACATCTATAATTCCTGTTGATAAATCATACGCAGGTTCGGAAGTTGTCTCAGGAGCTTGCTCGGGGACTTTATTAGTTGTAACCCAGACTTGATGATTTCGAACGCAGCAGAATCGATGATTTTTACATACTTCTCGTATCACTTCTCCATCTTTGCAGCGTTTCCTGCAGTGCCCCAATTTGTTCCAGCATTTGTTTTCACCACTAAAGGCTGAATAATAAAAGGAAAGACCACTGATTTTAGGTTTCCGATGTTCTCAATTTTACTAGCGTAACTGTATATCTGGCATTCCGTAACAACATCATGGGTCATAATCAGACTATGTCTCCAAGATTCCAGCTCAGGCCAGGTAAATACAATGTTCCTGAACTTCCATTGCCCATTTTTAGCTTTTCTGAAAGTGAGATGAATCTTATCATGAAAGAATAGAAACTTGCTAGTCATAAGGAATTGGGGCCAGTTTTAATGAAGCTACCTGGGCCTGTATAAAGCTATCCACATAAAGAAAGTTCACCTAGTTACAGCGATTGAGTTATTTTGCTTTGGTCATATCCCATGTAGTTAAATTTCTCTGAATATATTCTACTGCAAAAAATACATTCAAAAATATGAAACATAAAAAAATATTCATATTAAAAAATATGAAACATGAAATATATCTGTGTAGTTTAAAGACTAATAATGAAATGAATACCCATGTACCCACACCCTGATTAAGAAATAGAACATTACTAGAGCCTTGGAATAGTGTAGGTATTCCTATGTGATAAGCTTAATTGCTTGGGTATTAAGCCAGTGCTTCTTAAACTTTAATGTGTATGTGAGTTATGTAGAGGCCTTCTTAAAAGGTAGATTCTGATTCAGCTGGTGGCGTAGGGCCTGAGTTTCTGCTTTTCTACGAAGTCTCTACGTGATGCCAATACTACTAGTCCATGAACTACACTTTCTGTAGGAAGGTATCGGGCCATAGAAAACCTCAACCAGTTCCACATGCTCAATATCACACATTCTATGTTTTCAAATCAAATGCAATAAAATTAAAATAAAAATTCCTTATATTTAGAAATTAAATGATATGGTAAAAAATAAAACTTAAATCAGTAGAATTGTAATAAAGCCAGAAATGATGAAGTCTTATGACTTCATCATTTATGTGATGAAATCAGAAGTAATGAAATCAAACTTCTGAAAATACTGATTAAGAAAAAAACATTAAAAATAAGCAAAATCCATAGTGAAATGGTGAAATAAAAACAGATAAAGCATATTAAAAATAACAGAATTATCAACTGTACATGACTTAAAATTGAAAACCTAGATGAAATGGATAAATTCCTAAAAAAATTGCAGGCATGGCATAGGAAGAAAATACAAATGAATAAATCAATAAGCATTAAGAAACTGAAAGAGTAGTGAAAGACCCTTCTTCCCAAAAGCCTCAGCCCTGGTTGATTTTTTAAATTGTGGTAAAACACACACAACATAAAATTTACCCTCTTAACCAATTTTAAGTGTATAATTCAGTGGCAGTAAATACATTCATCACCATTCATTCACAGAACTCTTTTCATCTTGCAAAACTGAAACTATGTACCAATTAAACAGTAAATCCCCATCCCCCGCTCCCCTGGTTGATTTTTTAAATTGTGGTAAAACACACACAACATAAAATTTACCCTCTTAACCATTTTTAAGTGTATAATTCAGTGGCAGTAAATACATTCACCACCATTCATTCACAGAACTCTTTTCATCTTGCAAAACTGAAACTATGTACCAATTAAACAGTAAATCCCCATCCCCCGCTCCAAGGTTCATCTATGTTGTAACATTCGTCAGAATTTCCTTCCCTTTTGAGGCTGAATAATATTCTATTGCATGTATATACCACATTTTGCTTGTTTATTTATCTATCAATGGACATTTGGGTTGCTTCCAACTTTTGACAGTTGCAAATAATGCTGCTATCTTAGATGATCTTAAATGTGAGTTCTACTAATTTCACATAAGATTAAGTACTATTTTATCTAAAATATTCCAGAAAATTGGGGGGGGGGGATAAAAAGGAAAGCTACTTGCCTCGTTTTATGAGGCCTAAATTCAACAATAAAATACATCAAGACTAAGTAGGGTTTAACCCAAATGCAAAATTTCATCCTACATTAGAAAATCTATTAATTAAATTCACTACCTTTGTAGAATTAAAAGATAAATAATAGAATTATCTTGATGCAAAAAATAATTTGTTAAAGTTCATTGCTTATTTATGAGGAAAACTCTAGGCAAATCAGGAATAGAATGGAATTCACTCAATTTGGCAAATGTTATGTATCAAATTATAAAGCTAACTTTATCTGATGAAGAAACTTTAATTTCCACTGAGATCAGGAGAGCAAAGATACTCTCTATTATTGCTATTGTCTCAAATAATAGTGGTGGACCTGGCAATGTTAAAAAGAAAACAGAAACAAAAACAAAAACAAAACAAAACAAAGAAAGGTATAGGAACTGGAAGGAAAGAGACAAAATTGTCATGCATTCCAGCATAATTTCCACTGAGATCAGGAGAGCAAAGATACTCTCTATTATTGCTATTGTCTCAAATAATGGTGGTGGACCTGGCAATGTTAAAAAGAAAACAGAAACAAAACCAAAAACAAAACAAAACAAAGAAAGGTATAGGAACTGGAAGGAAAGAGACAAAATTGTCATGCATTCCAGCAGTCATGATTATAATATAAAAAAGGAACTGACAAACTATTATAATTAATGAGTTCAGTAGTTACATCAGATCAAATATCAACTTATAAAAGTCAATAGCACTTCTCTACACCAACAGTAACTAAGTAGAAAATATAATAAAATATATAGCATAGCTATGAAGCATCTTGTTTTAAACTAACAATATCCAGGACTTCTATGGGGTATATTTTAAAACTCTAACACAAGATGTGATCTTGGATGAGATGACTTAATTATTATAAAGATTCTCTTTTCCCTAAATTAATTCATAAATTTAATGCAATTCTAATCAAAATCCCAATGGGGTTTTTGGGAGGCTTGATTAATGTACTGTAAAATTTATTATGAGGAATGAAGACCACTGACAGTGAGGATTACTATTGAAAACAAGCAAGACCAAAGCTTATTCTTCTAGATACTGACATACTATAAAGCCATGGTGATATAGCAAATATGGTATTGTCACAAAGACAAATAGACCAAGAGAACAGAATAGAGAACTTGGGTATATGCACTAACAATGACACCACGAATCAGTGGAGAAAGCATAGATAATTCAGCATACTGTGGTGGGAAAACTGGCTCACTCCATGAGAAAAATAAAAGTGAATCTACACATTCCACCTGGTGACTTAAAGGCCTAAATATGGAAAGCACAATTAAAAAATTATTAGAAGATAATGTCAGAGAATCCCTTTTGGACATAAAGATGAAGAAAGACTTTCACAAAACCACCAAGCACAATGCACAAGGCAAAAAATTGTTGAATTCGATTAGACCAGAATGATTAATTAAAGGATATATCATGGGCAAAGTTCACAGACAGGTAGATGACAGATTAACGGAAAATATTTCCAGTGACTAAAGCTGGCTAGGGCATCATATAAAAAATAAAGAACTCTTGCACATCAATAAGAGTGCACAGGTGCCCAGTAGAATAACGAGCAAAGGATGTAAACAGGCAATTAACAGAAGTGGGAACAGTTACTGATTTATTCATTCATCAAATGTGCCTACCAGGCTCTGTTTAAGACGCAGGAGGTACATCCATTAAAAATATAGACCAACCTTCCTGTTCTCCTGGAGACTTCAGTCTTTTCAGGAGACAATGAATAAGACAGTAAGAAAGAAAAGAAAGTATAATATACTTTATGTTAGATACAGTTAAGACACAGATTATAAGCCTCACCTGAGGAAAGAAAGAAAGAAAGTAAATAAGAAAGAAAGAGAGAAAGAAAGAAATGAAAGAATGAAGGAAAGGAAAAGAGAAGGAAAGAAAGGAAGATCAACCCTAGGGCCCCATTTGCCTTGCCTGGCCTGTCCTAGGGAGGGAGGGAGGGAGGGAGGGAGGGAAGGAAAGAAGGAAAGAAGGAGGGAGGGGGAGGGAGGGAAGAAAGAGAAATGAAGCAGGAAGGGTGATAGGAAGTGTATGATTGGAAGAGGAGTAGTAAAAGACCTTATTGAGATGGAAGTGAGCGTGAACTATGAGACTAACTGGGGGGAGAGTGTACCAGGCAGAAGCAGCAGCAAGTACAAAGTCTCAGAGGCAAGATTTATCTCAAAGCTTTCGAAAAACATAAGGTGCCTATGGCTATGGGGGATGTAGGAAAAGTTAGGTGGAGAGTAACTGGAGAAAATATAGTGCAGTTGAAATCACACAGGGTCTTGCAGGTCATTGAAAGAAGCCATTCATACATCTTGACAGTAGGATAAAAAGAGAAATGAAGATTAAAAGTGTGAGATTACTTTGTACCCTTCATACTGGTAAAAATAATGCTGAGTGCTGGAGGGATTATGGTAATAGAAAAACCCTTGTGCACTGCTTGTGTGACGGTACGGAGATACCCCTGTCCCTATAAATGTCACTGATTTTTATTCTTCTTTCTTAAATGTAGGAGATGTCCAAGACATATCATGAAGACTTTGTACTTCTTTCGTTGCAACTCTTCCCTCCAAGAGCATGGCTCCAAATTTATATCGCTTCCCAACACACTCAGACTTGAGACCCAGACATATAATATTTCCTTTACTTCCCACATGCTCTGAATTTCTATAACCCATGGATTTCTTCTATAAAATCTTTCACATTTGTCTCTTTCTGAGTCTCAATATCCCCACCAGAACTCAAAGCAGACACAATTGGTCCCAAATGGATCATACAGAATTGTCCCTGATTATGTCTAGAACTGCAACTGTAGAATTACTCAAAACTCCAAAAGCTGGCAATTTCTGCTGGCAGTGTCCTGAAAGATATATAAGGGAGGCATTAATGGAATCATTTTTTTCGGACTTACCTTTAACTTTTGACCATTTGACTTCTAGGAAGCTATCCTCTATAAATCCTTGTTCAAATATGTAAATATGTTTGTATAAGTATGTTCATTGACATGTTAGAAAGTTAGTAAATGCCTTAAATAACTATATGTAAATTAAGGCTTTTCCTATAGCAGAACTTTGCAACTTTACAAAGAATGAGGCAGATCTTTAAGTGGTGACATGGAAATATGGCTACAATATATTATTAAGTGAAAGAATGCTGCAAAACCATGCATATAGTGTGTCTATCTAAACAAATATTTAGATTCATTTTTATGTGAGTTTGACCATACATTGAAATGCTCCTTGAAAGATACCTAACAAAGCGGGTTCCTTTTAGCAGCAATTTCAAAGTTCTGGTCATGACTTTAGACATACTTAAAAGAGCAGTGATTATTAAAAGCTCAAGATTTTCATTGTAGAAAGGAGAAGAAAACTCAGTTCTATCTTTCATATAACAGCTCTGCAAATATTTCCTGACCTGTTCAATAAGTTCCAGAGTATGAGAAGATGAAAAGGACCTCCTTTAAAGCCAGAAGAAGACTTTTGGGCTTAGAAAACATAGGGAAGTGGGCTTCGTGAAACATCTTCAGGAGCTGGGACAAGCTAGAAAGAGAACTGAAGTAAGTTAAGCTTTTACCTGGTTCCTTAGGTGGCAACTTGGAATACAGAACCAAGGTCAAATCTGGATGTTGGGTTTGCACCTGTCTAGTGAGGATAACTTGTCCTACACCTGGGTTCTAACCCTGCCAGAGATATAGTGCCAGAGTGGGAGCTGCCCAGATTAGGAGGTATGGTGACACACTGAAATTTCCATGGACTGGAGCTCATTCTACCTCCATTTCTGCAGCTTTCCTGGGTTCTGATTACCTGGGATCACTTGGGGTAGGAACGCAAGGACAGGAAGAGCCAGCAGCAGGAGTCTCATGGTCCTTGGGAAGTAGGAGGTGGTAGATCCAGGAATTTGGAACACTGTGTACAGTATCAGTCTGAACCAGAGTTTTATTGGCTTCTCTGTGGTGGGGCAGAGGGATGGGTGTTGAACCAGACACATACATAAAAGCTTATTCATGCGAAACATGAGTCTGCTGGCTGGTGCATTGACTGAGCGTCTGATAGAGGCACTGGGAGGGCATGCAGAGGGCAGGAGGCGTTTGGAGATGGGGAGAGGGAGAACTCACCCACCAGGACACCTTCCCTGGCTTCCCCAGACCTCTTATCAGCTCCAGCCTTCGCTCACAGTCCCTCTCACTCTAGCATAAGCCTACTTTGGAACTATTTACCTTTACGTTTCCCTGCACTGGACTGTAAGAGTTCTGAGAGTAGGGACAGTGTCTCTCATTTTTGAACCCCCAAGGCACAAAACAGGTTCTCAGTGAAGGTTTGTGGAAATACAAGGTGGAAAACATGTCCATCTATAAGCCATATCTCTCACCCCCATGTGCCCCTCAGAATTAGCCTAGTCCTGCCTTGCTTTAGCTGTACTTTCATCCTGCGTCAACTCTTGTTTCCTTGGCCCTGAATGTCCCTGTACAGCTTTGGAGGAGGTTGCTGATGTTCCTTTTCTAAAATAGATGATCTCAGCTGTGAGAATAGTCTATAGAATTAGGAGGGTTGTCATGTGGTTGAGGAGACTGTTCTCTTTTGGACAAAAATGTGGAGTGCCTAGGATGGTGGTGGGCTATTTCCAAATTAATTTTATTTATTTATTTTATATATATATACAAAAATGTGGAGTGCCTAGGATGGTGGTGGGCTATTTCCAAATTAATTTTATTTATTTATTATATATATATATATATATTTTCGTTAAAGTTTTATTTTGTCAATATACAATGTATATGATTATTATGGCCCATCACTGACACCTCCCTCCCTCCT
>NW_007737796.1:15290-49781 GCF_000696425.1 Galeopterus variegatus | reverse complement strand
AGAATTTCTTTAACATGATAAAGGGCAGGTAAAGAAAATCTGTAGCTAACATCATAATTCATAATGAAAGATGATGCTTTACTTCCAAGCTCAGGAACATGACAGGGAAGTCTGCTCCTGCTGTTTCTGTTCTATTCCATTGTACTGGAGCTGCTAGCCAGGGAAATCACACAAGAAAATAAGATAAAAGCATCTATATTGGAAATAAAGTAGTAAAACTAACTCTATTCACAGACAGGATCAGGTATATTGAAAAAATCCAAGGAATCCATGAACAAACCCCATTAGAAATAATAAACAAGTTCAGCAACATTTCAGAATATAAGATCAATATGCAAAACTCATTTGTGTTTCTAGTCTCTAGCAACAAGCAATTAAAATAAATTTAATAAGATAATTCGATTGATAACAACATAACAATAACAAAAAAGTATAGAAATAAATTTAACAAAAAGTATAATGATTATATTCTGAAGACTATAAAATATTGTTGAAATAAATAAAAGATCTAAAGAAATGGACAGACATCTTATATTCATGGATCAGAAGACTTAAAATTGTTAATATGCCAATACTCCCCAAATTCATCTACAGATGCAACACAATCTCTATCAAAATACCAGCTGTTTTGTTTTTGGTTTTGCAGCCACTGAAAAACTTATTTCTATGAAAATCTCTATGGAAATGCAAGGAACCCAGAATAGCCTTCATAAACAACATAAGCAACTAAAGAGAGGACAGATTAGACTTCGTCAAAATTAGAAACTTCAGTGTTAAAAGCGATATCATCAAGAAAGTAAAATGACAACCCATGGAGTGAGAGAACATTTGCAAGTCATATCTGCATTAAGGGATTTATACTCACAATATATAAAAAAACTCTTACAACTCAATTATAAAAAATAAATATTGCAACTTAAAAATGGGTGAATAGCCCAGGGACCTGCGGCATGGAGAAGGGGACCAGAACCCCCTCCCACAACCAGGCACACCATACCAGTGCTTCAGGGTGCAGCAGGGACAGAGGTATGGAGTTGGGGACTGGACCTCACACACACACAACCAGGAACACCATGTTAGTGCCTCAGGGCCCACCCGGGGACCCCATGCATGGATCCAGGGACAAGACACTCCCCACAACCAGACACACTGCCTGCACCAAGGAGCAGGCCAAAAACTTCACCTACATGTGCATGGCCCACCACAGCCACCACAATAACCATGGTTGCTGCAAAAGCAGCTAGATGCCACAGCCTCCACGCAGATGGTCTGCCAACCACTGGAGTTCATTCACACAAGGAGAGTCACCAGCAGAGGCCAAAGAAAAGAAGAGGATGTCTCTCTCCACAAAGCCCATTTCAGAGTGACAGAAGAAGCATCTGCTCTATGATAATATTGGGGGACCTGAACACACCTCTCAGCATTGGACAGATCATCTAGGCAACAAATCAACAGAGTAACCATTACTCTTTCAGAGGGAGAGAAGAAATTTAGGGTAATTAGAGGGGGGTGGGAGAGTGAGAGGGGGATGGAGAGAGATTGGACAAGTGGCATAAAGAATAATTACAATTTGTAACATACAGGCTAGTAACATTGATTTGATCAAAATATCTCAATGTTTAACTCTCAAAATATGTATAATCAATTTTGATTCAATAAATTTTTTTAAATAAATGAATTAAATTAAATTAAATTATTTTAAAAATGGGTGCATAATGTGAATAAACCTTTTTTTCAAATAAGGCAAACAAATGGCCAATAAACAATTTAAAGTTTCTCAATAATACTAATCATAAAATTGCAGATCGAAACCACAATGTGATGCACTTTATACCAACTGGGGTGGCTATGATGAAAAAGGCAGAGAATAACCAGTGTTGGTGAAGATATGGAGAAAAACGGAACCTTCATCTATTGCTGGTGTGAATGTAATTGTTGCTACTGCCTTGGAAAACATTTTGGCATTTCCTCAAAATGTTAAACATAGAGCTACCATATGACTCAGCAATTCCAGAACAAAATAAATGAAAACATGTATCCACATAAAAAATTGTACCCAAATGTTTATAGCAACACTACTGACAAAAGCCAAAAGGTGGAAACAGCCCAAATGTCCAGAAACTCAAGAATGGGTCGATCAATACATATGATAGAGTCATACAATGGAATATCCAGCAGTAAAACGGAATGAAGGAAGGAAGAAAACGGAAATCCTGATCCACACTATGGCAGGCGTGAACCTTGAAAAAACATGTTAAGTGAAAGAAGACAGTCACAGAAGAACAAAAATTGTATAATGTCATTTATGTAAAATGTTCAGAATTGAGATAAAAAGTAGATTAATGGTTTCCTAGGGCTAGGTGGGTGGAGGGAATGGAGAGTTATGGCTAATGGGCATTAGGGGTTGATGATAAAAATGTTATAAAATTAGGTTGTGGTAATGACTGTGCAACTCTAAATATATTTTAAAAAACCAAAACATTAAATTGTAAACATTAATTGGGTGAACAGTACGGTATGTGAATTACATCTCAATAAAACTATTTAGAAAATATAATAATAATTGAAAAACCTATAGAATAATACACTCAAAATTCTAAATGCTCGGCAAAATACTATATATATTTTGTGAATACCCACCTCCATAATGAGAGTATAAAGGCACTTGTGGAACAGAATCACGGGGGCTTCAGATGGTGCCTACCCTTGCAGAGGGAGAGCAGAGTAAGATGAGAACAAGCAGCAGAGAGGATGACCGGCATCAATGTATCTTTCTCTTTCTTGAAAAGATTAAACCTTAACGTTTGATAACCTGGACAGTCAGGCATGGCTATGACTCCTGTGTCCTTTTATGTTTACTTCACCTTCTTGTTTACAGTTACAACTTCTCTGCTTCCCAGTGTTCCTGGTCAACCCCATTACTGTTCTCCCTGGTTCTTCTTACATACATTCGTGTTTGCTGATGTGACAACCACCCCATCACACCCATCAGAAGGCCATCTCCACCAGGACAGTGACTTGTGTCTCTTGTGTTCTCTACCACAAGCCTATTGCCTAGAATAATATCCGGCACATGGTAGGTGCCCAATAAATAAGGGTTGAAATAATAAATTCATGAGGACATGCAGTATTCCTCTTTCTGTACCTGTCTTATTTCACTTAATATAATTTTCTCCAAGTTCATCCACATTGCTGCAAATGGCAGAATTTAATTCTTTTTTATGGCAGAGTAGTATTTCATGGCGCATATGTGTGTATGTATATATATATATATATATAACATATTTTCCTTATCCAGTCATCTATTGGTGGACATTTAGGTTAGGGAGAGAGCAAACATAGGGTTGCCAGGGGTGGGGAGGGGAAGGAAAGGCAGGTTGGGAATTAATTGGGTGGGTGACATAGGGAATAATCAAAATTTGTATTAATAGGCATGCTGATACTGTTAATCTGGCCGTCACACCCTGGGCACAGGTGATGAAGGTCAGCTTTGAACTCCATGAATATGCGTAATCCATATAAAATAAAAATAAATAAAATTTGAAAACATAAAAATACACTGGGTAACATTTTATCCTATTTTTATTCTGGATGACCTTAAGTAGCACAAAGGAGATTGATTCCTGGGATGCTGGGCAGAACACCCCGATAAGAACATCTGTGACAGGGGCTTAAGCTGACATCATTTTCTAATAAATATGGTTCTTAACCTCTTGAGCTGAATGAAGAATTGTTAAATAAATGATTGTTAAACAGCATTTGAACCATAAAGGGTTAGACATGTATTTTCTTCAGGATAAGACTAATTATTTCTTTGGCTTCTTGTTTGAGGAAGCTTAGTATGTACATGCTTTTCCACGAACACACCATGCATGGTTTAATTCCCCAATGAAAACTACTACCATGTGGCTAAGATGTCATATTTGTTTGGTTGGTTTTATTTTGTGTATAAATATATGCAGTATTGTCACTTTATTTCTGGGTAAACATTTTATCAAGTTTCTATTTGCACAGACATTTGAGTCCCATAAGCGTTTACAAATACGTATGGACGTGGCTGCCGACTTCCTTTGGTTGGTGTACATATTTGTTTGGTTGGTTTTATTTTGTGTATAAATATATGCAGTATTGTCACTTTATTTCTAGGTAAACATTTTATCAAGTTTCTATTTGCACAGATATTTGAGTCCCATAAGCGTTTACAAATACGTATGGACGTGGCTGCCGACTTCCTTTGGTTGGTGTGCAGCACACAGTTCATAAGGCAGGATACCCCCTTCTCAAATTGGAAGCGAACTTGCTATATTATGTGCATCATAATTGTGTCCATCTGTTCCTGCATGTCCGATACGGGGAGCACATCGCTCTGATCCACAAATGGGCAATGTGTGTCTCACGACTCATTCCAAAAAAAGATAAAAGATAGGACTCTGTTCTTCCAACAACACATGCCCAGGGCCAGGTGGCTGGAGAATGGATACTTTTTCACATAAAGAAATAATTTTATGGGTAAATTGTAACTGTATTCCTCCAGTTCTGTGTCCAACAGCATTTGGGGAGAAATTGACAAGTGGAGATTATGGCTTAATGTCTCTCTCTGAGCAGCTGCACACATATGGCTCTGTAAATCATGTTTATAGGTGACTTTTTTATCCCACCCCTTTCTGTCATTTGCACATGTCTCAGCTGCAGACAGGAATCCATAAAACACACCCCTCTGCCTCTGGGTAACTGCCTCCCTCACCTCTCACTTTCAGAGGTTTAAAAACTGTTGACTGAAACCATGATTCGATACGCCTTCTCTTTAAAGGATCCCCAGTCAAGAGAGGGCCTGAGCTTCATTGACAGCTATCTGAACACACCCCAGGGCAGTTAAGGCGGATTCTCCCAGCTCTGGTCCTTGCAGGTGGGACTCCCGGAGCCTTGCAGCCTCTCACTGGCAGGTAGGGGACAGCCAGGCTGCTGCATGCTATGGTAGGGCTGAGCAGGTCCCCAGCCTGAGACTCCTGTGGGAAGTAGGTAGAGAGGCTCCTCTGCCCTCAATCACTACCTGGCTTTGCCACCACCCAAGTCCTCCCAGCATAGCAAGGGAGGGTCAGACTGCCCTCCCAGAGCAGCCCTGGGCTGGTCGAGCAGCCAGAATGTCTGTCTGACAGGTGCCTAGAAGCCTGGACCCCACCGCTCCTCAGAAAGACCCCTGAGGAGGGAAACTAATTTATCATTCAGGGCTGGCCAGTTAGCTCAGTTGGTTAGAGCACGGTGCTGATAACACCACGGTCCAGGGTTCGACCCCTGTACCAGTCAGCTGAGAAAAAAAAAAAAGAATAGAAACTATCTATCATTCAAACCAGACCACTTCTAAAAGTGAAAGAAGAACTATCAAAAATTATGCTGGGGAAATAGGTGTCAACTGGGACCATCCTGGGGAACTCAGATGGCCACCCCCCATGTGTCAACTGGTATGTATCCTGCAAATATTCAAAAATCTAAAAGAATCTGAAATCCAAAATACTTCTGGTTCCAAGCATTTCGGATAAGGGACACTCAGACTGTGTGTGTGTGTGTGTGTGTGTGTGTGTGTGTGTGTGTGCGCGTGCACACGCGTGTGTTCACAAGCACAAAGCCAAGCATTTCGGATAAGGGACACTCAGACTGTGTGTGTGTGTGTGTGTGTGTGTGTGTGTGCGTGCACACGCGTGTGTTCACAAGCACAAATTCTATATGCATACTTATGTTTAACGTCTTATAGGGGTATAGTTTATCTGTAACAAAATTCACACATTGTATGAGTAAAATTCAACCATATTTAATTAAATTTTTAGAGTTGTGCAACCATCACCACAATCCGGATTTAGAACATTTTAATCCCTCATGTCCATTTGGAGTGTGGTCTCCGCCCCCACCCCCGGCCCTAGGCAAACATTGGTCTGCTTTCTGTGTCTATTAATTTGCTTTTTCTGGGTATTTCTTATAAATAGAGTCAAACAGTGCACAGACTTTTGCATCTGACATCTTTCACTTAGCATGTTTTTGGAGTTCATCCATGTTGCGGCGTGTTTTGGAAGTTTCTGCCATTTTATTGCTGAGTGTGTTCCATGGTATGGAGGTTGCACATTTGACTACTCACTGTGGACATTTTCAGTCTGGATGTTTCCAGTCTGGGCTCTTACAGACAATGCTGTTATGAACACTCATGCACATGGACATCCTTGTACGTGAACATGTCTTTATATAAACGTGTTTGCTGCCTACAGGGTCCTACTTAGGCATTTAGTGGCTGTCATTTGATTATCATGAGCGTCGAGTTGGACATAAACTAATTCAGTGATGTACAGAGGAGGTAATCAAGAGAAGGGCACAGGGGCACAGCATCCATGGTCAGGAGGACGCCTCTGTGAGCCTGACAGTTGTCCTCATGCCTCTCCTGGGTCTTTGTGGCTGATCACAGACCAAGGAAAGGGCAAGCTAGAGACATGGGCCACGGTCACTGCAGGGCAGAAGCACTCCCAGGTCCCTGTTCCTGTTTCTTCCCACCAAACTGAGTAGCTTCAGGTCAGACACGCGGCAGAGAGAGGGACCAGGCCTGGGCGCCCAACATTAACCAGCTCCGTGGGAAAAAACAGAAGGGACAGACGCCGACCTGACATCACACCTGCTGAGGGACATGGAGAAGAGCAAGGCCACTATCAGCTGCTGTCTGGGACTGCCGTGGGGCACAGAAGGGTTCCGGCTTTACGGGTGTTAGGAAACTGCAAACGGCCGGCTGCAGGATGAGACAGTCGTGGGATGCACAGGCCCCTTTCTCTGATAGGTTTTGGAGGACCATACTGGGTCTGCGTGAGCCCCCTCAGAGAGACAAGGACCCAGGTAAGACCTCATTCTGAAGAAGAGGGGAGGCTGCAGAGGAAGGGTGGGCCTTGGCAGAAGCTTGGGGTCAGACCGGACCCCTGCAGGGCCAGATAAAAGCACCACGAAGAGCACTCAGGGAGGTGAGCTCTGCTGCCAGCCTCCCAGGACACGGCAGGTCACACCCCAACCCCCACCCCACACAAAGCCTCTGCTCTTGGGACAGGACCCAAGGACACAACTTCAAGAAAGGGCCTCAGGAGCACTATTCTCAGCCATGGGCAATGCACCCTGGTTTACAGTCCACCTGTTCTAGTCTTGTGACCACCCAGATCTCCCGCGAGCAACGCACACCGTCTGCCCACCCCTTCTTTCATGGGCCTTCCTCCAGTGACAGGTGTCCATGCTCATGTGCACAGATGACACAGGCCCACCCAATCTGAGACCCCCAAACAGTGTGTACAAGCCTACATTTGAAGCAAATGAAGTGCTTCTGGAATGGATCCCTCACTACTAGCACCCCCGCACCTCGATGACCCCAATCTGAGTTACAGCTGAGTTTCCACAAGAAGCTTAACTAAAGCCCTCAATGTTTATATGATCCCCAGACGTGCCCCAGGAAAGAAGATGAGCCGTTCAGGCGCGCCGGCCTGATCAAGCCAGAGCGAGCAGCGCGGGCTGGTGGGTGCTGCGGGCCCCTTGCTAATGACCTAGTTAGCAGCTCAGTGGCGAGACAAGGGCCTGAGTGAGGAAGAGCCCTGCTGGGGTGTGCCAGCTGTCTCTGGATTTATGGGCCTGGAGTTACTAACCTTTCGGAAAATAGTCATTGCTCTTACTACAGAAGACAGTCTATTTTAAAAAGCTGCAGAAGGCTCTCTGAATACAAAATGGCTTTTGCAATTTTTTTGACTGATTTATTTATAAGGGAGTTTTTATCTCAGTTGTTTGTAGGAATCTGCAAAAATCCTGAGAACGTCTGTGGAGTGGTGGTCACATAGCTCTGATACATGTAACTTCTGATGCCTGGCAGAGCCTGAGCCTGTTTTTAGCACTGATGGAATGGCTAAGAGGTGGCGCCTGGGGGGAGGAGCCTGCCTGGAAAATGACGTCAATGCTGAGGACCACAGCCACCGACTGCCTGGGCAGGTGTCTCTAAGGTTTGTCCATTGCCTGGTAGGGCTCTGGTCAGCTCTCCAATTCCAGGGCCCTGTGCTGGGTCTTTAGGTTATTTTTCATCATCTGCCCTTTTTCCTTATATTGTGACACCAAATGTGGGTGCCAACTCCGGGCTCTTGGGCTACAGCCCTCCCAGCCCCCTGGTCACAGGCTGATGCTGTCAACTGCCTCTGCACCTGATAGACCCACTTCACAAACAGCAGCTGAGCCTTTAGGTTATTTTTCATCATCTGCCCTTTTTCCTTATATTGTGACACCAAATGTGGGTGCCGACTCCGGGCTCTTGGGCTACAGCCCCCCAAGTCGCCTGGTCACAGGCTGATGCTGTCAACTGCCTCTGCACCTGCTAGATCCACTTCACAAACAGCAGCTGAGAAACCTCTATGTCCAGATCACCTGTTTCAGGTGCTGTGGTGTACACCTGGAGAACAGGACTTCATCTGACTAGCAAGAAACTAAAAGTTGATTCATTCAAGATCAGTATGTTTAAAAAAACAAAGAAATCCAGTGTAGGAGGGCCTCAGAGATGGAGGGGCAGAGGTGACCCAAAGTGGCTTTGGTCTACGTTGTGCTTATCAGATAAAAATTGGCTGCTTTATCTAGGAAAACAGGGCCCCAGAGTTGAGCAACTCTCAGTGAGGGGGCTATCCTGCTGCCCCCTCCTAGGGTCCTCAGTAGCTGAATTTACAACCTGCTGATCTGGTCCTGCCTTGACTCTAGACCTATAGGGGATTGGACGGGTGACTGGTGGAACCTGCCTTACACCTTGTACCTGAGACCTGGGTGCTATGACCCAAGCATCTCTACATCATCAGTGGGCTCCAAGGGAATGAAAAAGCATTATGAGGTTAAGGACGCTCCATTTACATCCACAGACCTATTTCATGCTGCATATTTAACGTTAGTTATCAAACATGCCGGAGAAATTTTGAGCTCCACTGGTGGCTGCACCATCAAAAATAGATCCCCAATCTGACATAGTTATTTCAAGGAAATAATGCATGTAATTGTGTCTTGTGATGTTATAAGCACTAGAAATGAATTAAAGAAAATTTTAATTAAAACAATTAAGAAAATTTTATTTTTCTTTAATAATGCATCATTTTGTAAAGTCACTACTTAGTGAAACTTAAAACATTGGAAATGTGAATCATCATTGTTCCTCTAACTGAATTGCAGCTCGGAATCCCAAAACCCAGGGCGACCAGAGTGGAGGAGTGGGGTGAGCAGTACTCCAGGGACCCTCTCTGGGCTTCTCTGATGCCTTTTCTGGCCCAGGAGCACGGCCCGCCCCGTTCTGAAAGAGAGCCGCGCCATGTTTCCTGCTGGCTGAGCCCCCTGGAGCTGTCCGCCCCTCGGTGCTGAAAGTGGACTGGGAAGACCCAGGCCAACTCCCGCTGGCTGAATTGCATTACATTTTAATCCCGAGCTCACGTTCTGGCCCTGGTCCTGGCCTGACCAGCTTTGCCATGTTGGACAATGGACTTATGTTCCCTGGAAAGTGTTTGGGCACCCAACTTCCTGTGGCCACATCTTTTAATTGAGGATAAGCTGACCACGTATGTCAGAAACACTGTTTTATTTGTTTGTATCATTTTCCAATTTTATTAGACAAGAAATTTGTGGTAACTATAGAAAAATAATTTTAAAATACATGTGAGCTAGGAGAAAAGTCATCTACTGCTCAATCACTCAGGGCTAATTTCTAACAATTCCATGTGAACTGTCCTGCACCATGCTCTGCACCACACACACACAAATCAGATACCACACACACACTGGAGAAGACACAATTTAGGAAGACTGACAGTACCAAATGTCTTAAGGGGGATGTGGAGCAATTAGAATTCTCAGACATCGCTGCCGGGAATGCAAAATGGTCCAACCACTTTGGAAAATCATTTGTCAGTTGGCTATAAAGTTAACACACACTTCCCATATGACCCAGCAATTCTACTTACACATTTTCACTAAAAAGAAATAAAAATACATGTCCACACAAAAATCTGCATGCAAATGTTCATAGCAGACTTATTCATAATAGTTCCAAACTGCAGAAAACCCAAGTGTCCATCAGTCAGTGAGTGGATAAACACACTGAGGCACGTCCATCCAGTGGAAAATGACTCGGCAGAAAGGAGGGCCCTCCTGATACGAGCAACCACGGGGGAGTCTCAGAAGCAGTGTGCTGAGCTAGAGAAGCCAGACACGAGAGTCCACGTGCTGCGTGATTCCGTTTATGCAGCATTGTAGACAAGGTGAAACCACGAAAGCAGAAAGCAGTCTAGTGGTTGCATACGGATGGGGCGGGCAAGGGGGTGGACCATAGAGGGGCACAGAGACCGTGTGGTGATGGGAGTGCCCTGTCTTCATTTGAGTCATTACACAGTCGTGTACATTTGCCTGAACTCATCAAAATACATAGAGAAGAGAGTGAATTTTATTATGTAAATTATACTCAATAAACCTAATGTAAATACATAATGCATGCAAATAGATATTAATAAATATAAATATAGCAAATTTATATATTTATACAAAAATGCCCCAAATTATAGAAAGACTGCAGAGAAACTGGATTATTCATATATTGCTGGAGAGACTATGAAACGCTACAGTTTGGTGGTTTATTAAACTACACATGTAACTACCACACACCCAGCACTTGCACTCCTGGGCATTTATCCCAGAGAAATGAATGCTTACATTCACCCAAATACTTCTTCATCAATGTTGATAGCAACTTCATTCATAATAGCCCAAACTCAGAAACAACCCAGATGCCCTTCAATGTGTGCAGAGTTAAACCGTGGCTCATCCTACCATGGGACACTGGCTCGGCAGTAAGAAGGAAAGAGCTGCTGATACACACAACAGCCTGCATGAATCTCCATAGCGAAGAAAGTCAACCCCAAAAGGTTAAATGCTGTATGACGTTATTCATATCGCATTCTTGAAGTGACAAAATTACAGAATTGGAGAACAGACCCATGGCTGGCAGTGGTTAAGGAGGAAATGGGGGTGTGGAAAGGAGGTGGGTGTGGCCATAAAAGGACAACAGGAGGGGTCCCTGTTGTGACAAGTGTCCTATATCTCCACTGTTTCAGTGCGGGCATCCCGGTTGTAACATGTAACATTGTACTATCATTTTGCAAGACGTTCCTAGTGGAGGACAGTGTAAAGGATACACAGGAATCTCTCTGAATTATTTCTCACAACTGCACGTAAGTCTACAATTTTTTCAAAATAAAAAGTTTATTTGAAAATGTATGTATGTGTGTAACAGAAATAAACACACATGTGTGTATGTATGCCTGCACATACGTATGCACGTGTGTGCCTACATGCTCATGCACGAGCACGTGAGGGAAGGCAGCGGACCGTGCAGGCTCCATGTGAGTGCTGCAGCAGAGCCAGCCTCTGTCAAAGGCCACTTCACCCTCCTCCTTTCACTTGGCACCAGCTACATTTAACAGCGCTGTCACCTTCTCCCTGCCACACAGCTGGATTTCCCCCGCCCCAGGCTTCTTCCTGCAGCCCCCTCGCTGGGCTTCCTCCCCTCCTACGCCTCCTGATGTGGGTGTGCTGGGCAGTCCCTGGCCGTCTCTCCCATCTACACTGCCTCCACCTCGTCTGCCCAAAGGCCTGCCTGGCATGTCCCCGATGGGTCACAGACACCAGGCACTCACCTCACACTAACCTCTGCTTGCCGGGGGCAGCCGGGTGGTCTCCCCAGCTCGTCCCCTCACTGCACTGGCCAAGCCGGGAGCCATCTTTAACTCCCAGCTTTCCCCCACACCCATGTCCAGCCCACCAGCAACCCACACTTGCTCTGGCTTCAAAGTACATAAAAACGCTGCTGGGTCTGCCCACGTCTGTCTGCCGTGCTCCCCGGCTTCTCTCTTTGCCCCTCTGTAATACATTCTCTACACAGCAGCCAGAGTATTTCTTTAAGTCGCATCACGTTACCTAAACACTCAAAACGCTGTAGCGGGTCCTCGCTTTCCTTGGATGGAAGTCACAGTTTCCGAGCAGCCCCACGCTCCTGCGAGCTCTGCACGTCGCTTCTCTGAGCTGACCCGCACTGCCCGGCCCATCACTCACACATTGCAGCCACCCTGACCCTCCTGTCCTCACTCACGCGGGGCCCACTCCTGCCCTGGCCTTTGCCCTGGGCGTCCACTCTGCTGGATGTCTTCTTCTGTTCACCTGCTTGGGTGACGGCATGATGGCTCTCCAGCTTTTTCTCAAACGTCGACTTGTCGGTGGGGCCTGCTGTTGTGCGCCTACCCGCCCTCTCTCCTGTATCACCTGCTAACATGCTTATCATTTGCACATGCAACGTGTTTGTGGTTTGTCGTTTTTCTTCTCCCAGTGGAGTAAGTTCCCAAAGGACTGGGATCTTTTTACTCGTTCTGTAATGCTTCTCAACAGCAGATAGCACTTTGGCACACAGTAGGTTCCCGATAAATATTCATTGAATGAATACAGTACAAACTGGGTTCAAGTGCCAGCTTGGATAGTCACCTCCTTATTTATTCAACCTCTCTTGATCTGTGTGTCTCATCTAGAAGTGAAATCATATATACAGGAATTATTGTAAAGATTCACTCAGGAGTCATTTACAAAGTGTGGCATGGAGTGAGTGCAGAAGCAGCTGGCTTACCTGTCCTGTCACCTGCTGGATTCTCTTAGCGAGGTGCATGTTTCTTTAGGCCATCACCCATCTTACACCGCACTGCACCACATGGGTGAGGTGAGGTTTATCACACGCCTCTCGTAGTCCAGGTATGTGCTAAGCCCTTTCCAGGCATGAGCTTATTAAATCCGATAACACTGCACAGCAGGGACTGTTATGAACCCCATTTTGAGGCAACCCAGAGCAACCATATTCCTTGTCCTGGTCATGCACTACTGAGGGGACTGTCTGCCTTCAGAGCCTCTGGTTTCCACCACAGTACTGACTGCTCCTCTAATGCATCCCACACCTCTACATCTACCAAAGACGACAATCATAAGTAATTCTGCAGCGAGCACACTTGCACATACATCCCTAAGTCCTGTCTGATTATGCATTTAGTAGAAAGTCCTAAGAGTGAAATCCCGGCAAAGGTTTTGACCATAGTTTAAGCTCTTAGAGGTTAGTTACCAAATTTCCCACCTGAATTTTTTCATAATTTACAGTCCCATCGATAAAAAATAAGAATTTCCAATAAACAACATTATTAAGGGAGCACGTTTTCACTGATCCTATTTCCATGAGCTGTTGTCAAATATTCATTTTCAACTCCCAGCTTTATAAACAAGACTCTTTCTAGATCTCGATGAATAAAACACTTCTCTTTTAAGAATGTCCCTTCCCTTTGGATAGATTTCTTTGATCTTCATCATGATGAGAGCCCCAGATTGGTGCTTGCTCCTATTTGAAATGAGTTTACCTTTTTCTGTGCCAGGAAGAATCGCAGAAAGAAGCCTCGTCATCTTCCGTGGCTCTTCCGTGTCCCGCCTTTGTGCCTGCCCCTGTTCTCCCGGACAGAGGGGGGACCCCTCAGGCCCACCTCAGTCCCTTGTGCTGGTGCCCTGGGCCAGCAGAATCAGTGAAGCCAGCCAGCCACTGCCTTACTGAGTCTCTAGGTAAGAAAATAAAGAGGTAAAAAGATACGTTTTTCAGAAGCTCATGCTGGTGGGAGGATGTAAAAGTTTTATTTTAAATATACTGTATTTTACTTTTATTGGTATTAGTCGCTTGACAACTTTGAAATACATATCGACATTTTCTATTAAAAGGTCAGCTCTTCTGAAATTTGCACTTTGCACTGTTGAGGTCATGTGCTGTATCTAGGTCGAGGGGTATCTCAGGGGGGAGCCCACGTCAGCACCTTTCAGTTGCATGGAAGGGTCCCTCGTCCACCACAGCCCTGAGGGGTTAGAGCGGCAGGGAGACCCACCCTCGAGTCCTGGACAGAAATGATGACGGAAGGAACTGCCGAAGCCCCAGGGGGAGGGCCACAGCTCGTGGCGGTGTCTTTTACCTCCATCCCCCATCTCCAAGGCCACCTTTTGTGACCGTCATCAGTCAGCAAGTCCGGGCGTCTCACCCGTGACATGCTGTTGAAGACAGCCCACACGTTTACAGCTCTGAGCTTACTCTCCTTATGTTTTTTTTTTTTTTTCCCAATTCTTATTCTGTTTTATTTATTTATTTTTTCTTTAAATTTTTATTTTGTCAATATACAATGTATATGATTATTATGGCCCATCACCGACACCTCCCTCCCTCCTCCCTCTCTCCCCTCCCCACCAAGAATGTCCTTTCCGTTTGCTTGTTGTAACAACTTCATAGAAGTATAATTGTTATATCTTCTTCCCCACCCCCACTCACCCCAGTTAGGATGGCAAAAATCCAAAAGACGCTGAAAGATAAATGCTGGCGTGGTTGCGGAGAAAAAGGATCTCTCATACATTGTTGGTGGGAATGCAAAATGGTGCAACCCCTATGGAAAATGGTTTGGAGGTTCCTCAAACAGCTGAAGATAGATCTACCATACGACCCAGCTATCCCACTGCTGGGACTATACCCAAAGGAATGGAAATCATCAAGTCGAAGGTATACCTGTTTCCCAATGTTCATTGCAGCACTCTCCTTATGTTTTGCTAGTAAGTCCCCAAGATGATTCAACTGAGTTAAGAGCGCAAACACTGCTGGCATGACGACACTGAAAACCATGTTCTATTGCTCGGTGTAAAGGCTTCCAGCCAGTCCCGCCCTCACAGGAACAGCTCGACTGGCTCCGCAGCTACTGTGCATTTCAGCACCGCGAGCTGTTAAACGTACTGTCATTGTGCGTTGGTCGAAGCTTTCTGAGACGTGGTTTTTTTATGTGCTCTGGCTGGTCACCCAGCTGCTCATTACCCAGAAGGCTTCCTTTGTTCTGAGTGTGACGGTCTCTGTAACATACTTTGTGTTGGCCTTGAAGCCGAGGACGGGGTATCTGTCCAACACGAATCGGGGTCGTATTCATCATTATGATAAATTTTTTCAACACTGGCATTTTGGCTTTTCCTCTTAGGGTAGAATGACCTACATACCAGATCACAGAAATGCACACAGTCACGTGGGGAGGAACACACACTGCTCCTGGGGTAAGACAGGGCCTCCAGGTCCTCATCCTCAGTGTCTTCACAGTGATGACAAGGACTGTCACAGGGGCCTGTGTGCCAGTCTCCAGGGCGGGAGCCACTCTCAGTCTGGACAGGACAGCATCCTCAGAGCCTCTCCAGGCACCCAAGGCTGAGTGGCACCCCGAAGGGCTTGATAGAAATGCAGCACTTCAGGGCCTGCCCTAGACTTATTGAGCCAGAACGTGCATTTTAACCAGATCCCCAGGTAACACGCATGCCCATTACAGTCTGAGGAGCACCGGTTTGGGTCTGCTACTGTGAACGCTCACTGTGCAACAGAATCACTTACAAAAATGTGTTTTAAATTCTCATGTTTTGTACTCATTGCAAAGGTTTGTTTATTCTTGTTCAGGGATGGGAGCCAGTAATCAGGTTTTTAAAAGTCCCATATGCAGCCAGGGGTGAGAACCCTAGGGCTGGACACCTATGACTATACCTACAGCTATCTCTATTGCTTATCAATACTTTCTTAATTTCTATTCAGGTCCAAGAACCATATTCAAATCAAGAAAAGTTTGGACCATCAAATGAGGAATCAAAAATCCTTTGGAAAAAATATTTAAGTTAATTTCACCAACGCTCCTAAGCAAAAGAACAAAATTAGATGCGTATTCTGGCATATTTAGGAAACAGGGGCCATTTAATTTCTCAGCACACTGCTGGTAAAATAAAACCAACAAACATGACTCGTCCCCTCCCCGGTGTTCTGTCTTGCACTGTGGATAAATTTAATGTCACAGTGCTTTCAAGCACTGATAGGGTTTATAAGTATGATAAAATTTTGACACGAAATAAATTTTGAGCCAGGTTTGGTTTTATTTGGAGGTTATAACTGATAGTTCCTGGTATTATGTTACAATAGATTCTGTGCACAACTTTTGTTTATAGCTAGCTGCATCATTGCCCACAAAGGCAGGTGTGATGCTCCTGGGGGCAGATCCAGGGCCACAGGCTCCCTGTGAGCACCTGTGTTGGGTGGGCTTGTCTGGGAGACCCTGTCCAGCTGCCCATATGTGACTGTGGCTGGGAACCCAAGAGTGACATTGTAGGAAGATACTGTTTGCTTTTTCACACAAATTGGTGCTGTGCCCTCAGAACCTAGACCAGCGCAAACATTTCAGGAGACTCAGCACAATGTTGGGACCCTGTGGGAAGTGGACTTTGGGCCAGCTCCCCACCCTCAAACAGTAAACAGCACCCCAAAGGAACAAGGTCAGTCAGCGAACAGCTTTGGATTCAGGCAACTGTTGGTTTGACACCCAGTAACCACTTGTTTTCCCCATAACGAGCTGTATTTTTTCCTTTTAAAATATATTTAATTTTATAATTAGGTAATAGACTCTTGAGTCAGAAGCCATAACTCAGAAGGCTATACAGTAAGAAGTCTCCCTCCCAACTCTGTCTCTGACAACTGCATCTCCCACCCTGGACCCATCCCCTGACACCCACCGCTGCCGAGTCTTCAGAAAGTTTCCAGAAGTTTCATGCATCCATAAAACTACTAAATGTTACCCTCTTTTCATACAGCTGGCAGTAAATCATGCCCATGGCTATGTGCTTTGCTTTTCAATTTATGCATGGTTTATCTGTTTATTTACTGCTCACCTACTGTGCTCCAGTCCCAGCTCTGGAACACAGTTAACAAAGTGACAGAAATCCTGCCCTTAGAAAGCTTATGCATGACTGAAAGGAAACAGTAATGACAAGTAAAATATTAAGTATGTCAGGTTTTAAATGATACAAAAAATACACAATACGGGAGAGAGATAAAGGTATGAATTGACAAATGAATGAAGGTAGCTTATCGATGTGAAAAGGTGTGGGTCAAGATCACAGACATCTGTGGACCAAAATTAAGGCCGTTGAGGCAGAAATAATTTTATTAAGGTTTATTGAGAGCCAAATGTGAGGATCGACCCAGCAAACACAACCAACCAGGTTGGGAAGTGATCTGAAGCCTATTCCAAGCTGCAAAGATTTTATGGGAAAGTTTGGGAAAGGGAGGTCCAGAGTTGTTCCATTTTCACTGGTAGGTAAAATACAGAAGTTACAACGCTTGGTTACAGAATGCAGCACACAAGCAAAAACGTCTGCATTTAGAACGAGGGTCTGCATGTGAGATGAACAGTAAACTTTCATGTTTCAGCTAATCTTAGTAGTAACTCAGCAGCTTACTCAGAATTAGCAGGCTATATGTTAATTGGTACATCAACAATTTTAAGAACTTACCTGAATTCTTTGTTTAAGAACAGGATTTCTCATCCAAGTTATGAGACTCCCCCTCCAAGGCTGTTAATATTTTAGAGAGCTGCTTGGGTAGCTCAGTCAGCAGCAAGTCAACATATCCGACAATTTAGCAGTTCTGCAAACATCCAAAATCCAGCCAACATGTTCTGAGAATGGCATGGACAGACAAGAATTGAGGCGTCGTCACTTGCTCATAATGTCCCCACAAGACTAGCTGGGGAAGGGGACGGGAACCTTTCCATGTCAACAACTCACTGACCTAACTCAGCAGCCGCTGTTGCAGGCATTGGTTCTCATCCTGCTGGTGTGTCATTACAAGGCCTTGCCTTTCCCAGGGATCTCCAGGTCATCTTCAGATGGCACCAGCCATGTCCCAATCATTCTAGGGAGCAGGCGGGAGAGGTTGCCCAGATGGGGCAGGGGTGAAGCTGTTCATGGCAGGTCCCCGAGCACCGGGGTAGAGCTGAGTGGATGGTCACGTCCGGGTGTGGCCTTGGCAGGGGAGAGGACGAGTCCAGGGAGGCATGTTAACCTTCAATCAGAAGGAAGGTGGAGGTGGGTGCCAACCCCAGCAGGCCCTGGGACGACCAGAGGCAGCCACCGTGGCTGGCCGGGGCGCCTTCCTGCTCTCAGGATGCTTGTTCTGTCATGGCCTTGTGCTTCCAGCTGGGCGTCTTGGGCCTATGGGTGTCGGTTTCTGCCTGGAGAAATTCAGTGGATTCAAAGACGGGGATAAAAATTCAATTCAATTGTTAGAAGAAAATGTGTCTCTGTGGGGACCCCTCAAAAAAGAGAAGTTTCAAAAACAGAGGGGTGGTGGGGGACAGGCTGCTGGTGTCTGTCTCTATTGGGGAGCTCATCCCTCCTGGTCTGATAGGCCGACCAGGTTACCTCGTCCCCTGTGGTCCTGTGCACCAGCACGACGGCCTGACTGTGGCCAAACCAGATGTCGAAGGGGTTCTCTTCTTTAATTTTTGTTTGAGGCTTAGTTGAATCTGTATGTCTGAAAATTGCATTTGTATTTGCCAAAGTATATAATGAACATTCTAGCAAACCAAATGCTTCTAGACAGTTAGAGGAAACTTGAAGACGGGGAAAATGTGAGAGTCTATTTTATAGGCTAATTTCAGTTAGCAAGGCCAGACTCTTCTTAAGCCTGGTGCTGCACCCCCTCCAAGTCCCCCGTGCTTCCGGAGACGATGCTGCTTGGGCTGGTGGAAAGGTCTTCTCCAACCGCACCTTCGGAGCTGGCCCTCTGTCTGGGTGGCAGGTGCAAGCAGAACTCATCCTGGAAGTCCAGAATGCATCACTCTGAGCCACCACCATCCGCAAGACACAGGTGATAACAGTGCTCATCACAGAGTTGCCGTGGGGATGTGACAAGGTGACACAAATACGTCCTGGTCATCATGCACAGCTCAGGCTGAACAAATTTTGTGATGAGTGGATGGGTGGCATGGGCAAAGGTGTGCGACTCTTCGTTCCTGTTTAAAAATATTTAATTTCGTATTGAATGTATTTAAGGTGTAAACACGATGTCTTCCTGCACATATATATAGCGAAAGGATTACAACAGTCAAGCAGTCCCATCACCTTCCATAGTTGTGGGGTGTGCGCACCTGCACGTGTGGTAGGAACATCTGAATTCTACTCTCAGCGAATTTCCAGTATATGATACCAGGTTATTAACTGGACCCATCATGCTATACACTACATCGATAGGCTTATGCATCCTGCACTTACGCAATCGCCAGTGTGGCCCCTTGGACCCACCTCTCCCCATTCCTCCCCACCCCACCCCTGCTAACCACCGTTCTGCTCTGTTTCTATGCTTTCAACTTTTATAGATTCCTCGTGTAAGTGAGATCACAGAGTATTTCTCAGCACCTCGTAGAGATGTCTGCACTGCCATGTTCATTGCAGCATTATTCAGGATAGTCAAGATGCGGAGACAACCTGAGTGTCCACTGACGGATGAGTGGATAAAAATTATGCCATATGTATATGTATGTGTCCATATATGTAGGGATACTTCAAAAAGTTTGTGGAAAGATTTGTATTACATTTTAAGTCTATTTTTTCTATGAGCTTTTTAAGTACTCTTCTATATGTGTGTGTATATATCCATACAAACTCACACTTATATAAGCATATATATGTATATATGTTATATAATGTTTGTTTACCATATACCATATGTACCGTATATAATACATGCATTCCATATACACACACATATATACCATAATTTATTTATGTATGTAGGCGTATACACACACACAGTGTCACATCACATACATGCACAGTGGAATACGATCCAGCCCTAAGAAAGGCTGAGATCCTGTCATTACGACAACACAGGTGGACCTAGAGGACATTATTGAAGTGAAATAAGCCTGGCTCTCACCTCTCATTTGCCAAGTTGTAAAGCTAAAATTCCTGTAAAAATTTCTCATTAGCTGTTGAGAATAACTTGGATGTTGGATTCCAAGTGTTCTCAAACTGGAAAAAAAAAGCTTTGTATTCAAGGACAGAGAGGTAGGTGCATTTTTCATGGTTCATTGGACAATCACAGGGAAGAGTGAGACCCAGAGTCCACCCTAGCTCATGGGGCCATGTGAGTGCTCCTTGGAAAGCAGAGATGCGCTCAGTCCCAGGCCCTGGCCACAGGCCCCACAATTCCATGAGCAACGGCAGGAAGCACATGCCTCTCCAGGGCCATTTCCTGTGGTTCTCTGCAGTCCTAGAGCTGATGTCACCTCTGCTCTGCCAATTCATTTTCAGCCAAACTCCAGCCATCCTCTACACCCTCCTTGTCTGTCATGTCTATGCTGAACAAACCTAAGTAACTGTTCATAGAGAGCTTTTTAGTTGCCAGGTGCCCTGTATTCCTCACATCTGTGAGGGAGACCCTCATTCTCAGCATCCCCATGGACAGAGGCAAAAGCAGGCCTGGGATAGGAATGTGCTGGGAGGAGTCTGTATGTGAACTGGGGGAGTCTGGACCCAGACAGTGTTTGCCTGACCCTGGGCCCACGGCCAGGTGAGTTCTCACCCCATGAAGTGCCACTGATACTTTTCCCACCAGGAAGGGTCTAGAATCTCTTTCTTCTCAAAACCCAATGAACTTCTTATGGTTTCCTCACATTTGGTAATTCTTTGGATGCTGGCTTGTGAAATTCTGAGACATCCAGCAGGGGAGGCGGAAGCTATGCAGAGACCACATGCTCTGTGGTGCCGCCGTGCAACCCAACAGCCCAGCCCAGTGCGCGTGAAGAAGGGAGTCATCCAGCAGAGGAAGCAGAAGCTCTGCAGAGACCGCACACCCTGCGGTGCCACCACCATGTGATCCAGCAGCATGGCCTAGTGCGCATGGGGCAGGGAGTCGTCCAGCAGGGGAGGCAGAAGCTCTGCAGAGGCCACATGCTCTGCGGTGCCTCTGCGCATCCCAGCAGCCCAGCCCAGTGTGTGTGGAGCAGGGAGATGTCCAGCAGGGTAGGTGGAAGCTCGGCAGAGACCACACACCCTGCGGTAATGTCCTGTGACACAGCAGCCTGGCCAAGTGCATGCTGACCAGAGAGGTGGCTCCCTGGAGAGGCGCAAGACCCAAGGCAACCACACATGCAAGGCACTACTGGCCAACTGAGCAGACACTGAGGTAGCCATACCAAATCGACAACCCCAGCAACATCCTAGTCAGACAATAGTGTCAAACCTGTGAGCTGTGAAACCCCCTGCCATGATGACTAAACATCAAAGAAAAGATACCAGAAATATGAAAAATCAAGAAAGTACACCACCAAAGGGTAATAACTCTCAAGCTCTAGATCCTATAGAACAAGAAGCCCTTGAAATGTCTGACAAGGAATTTTTAGTGATAATTCTAAGGAAACTGAATGAAATACAAGAAAACTCAGCTAGATAACATGATGAAATGAGGAAAAGTATACAGGACCTGAAAGAAGAAATGTACAAGGAAATCAGTAACCTGAAAAAGAATGTAGCTGAGCTTGCCAAACTGAAGAATTCATTTGGTGAAATAAAAAACACAGCCAAGAGTTTAACCAGCAGGCTTGCAGAAGTAGAAGAGAGAATTTCTGGCCTTGAAGATGGGCTGTTTGATCCATCAGTCTCCAATCTCCAAGAAAGAAAAAAGAATCAAAAGCATTGAAGAAAATCTGAGAGAGATATCAGACAACCTTAGGGGCTCAAATATCCGAGTCATGGGTATTCCAGAAGGGGAGGAAAAAGGAAATTGCATTGAAAACATATTCAACAAAATAGTAGCAGAAAACTACCAGGTGTAGGAAAAGTCACAGATCTTCAGATTCAGGAAGCTCAAAGATCCCCAAACGTAGTCAACCCAAAAAGGACTTCTCCAAGGCATATTACATTCAAATTTGCAAAACTCGAAGACAAAGCGAGAATCTTAAAAGCTGCAAGAGAGAAGCGTCAAATCACCTATAAGGGAGCCCCAATCAGACTAACATCAGACTTTTCATCACAAACCCTAAAAGCCAGAAAAGAATGGGATGAAATATTCAAAATACTAAAAGACAGAGATTGCCAGCCAAGAATACTCTACCCCGAAAGGCTACCTTTCTGAAATGAAGAGCAAATAGTATATTTCCCAGACAAACAAAACTGCGAGAGTTCACCACCACGCGACCACCCTTACAAGAAATTCTCAAGGGAGTACTGGGTTTGGTACCTGAAAAATAACTACCACTGCCATAAAAACCCAAGAAAAATCAAAACCCACTAGTATAATAAAAATGGCATTCATGAAGAGAAAACAAACATAAAGGCTATCTACAACCCAAGGAACCAACAAATACAGAAGACAAACAGTACATCAGAAAGAAAGGAACAAAAAATGCCTAAGACATCCAAAGAATAATCAATAAAATGCTAGTAGTAAATCAACACTTTTCAATAACAACTCTTACAACTTTTACAAAAGGCTTAAATTCCCCAATCAAAAGACACAGACTGGCTGACTGGATTAAAAAGGAGGACCCAACTATATGCTGCCTTCAAGAGACCCACCTCACCCATAAAGACTCACATAGACTAAGAATGAAAGGATGGCAAAAGATTTACCATGCAAACAGAAATGAAAAATGAGCTGGAGTAGCTATTCTTATATCTGATAAAATAGACTTTAAACTAAAAACCATAAAAAGAGACAATGAGGGACACTACATAATGATAAAAGGACTGATCCATCAAGAAGACATAACAATCATAAATATGTATTCACCCAATGTTGGAGCACCCAAATTTATAAAACAAACTCTATTAGACCTAAAGAAGGAAATAGACACTAATACCATAATAGCAGGGGATCTGAACACCCCACTGTCAATATTGGACAGATCATCTAGGCAAAGAATCAGCAGAGAAACACAAGATCTAAACAACACTTTAGACTAATTGGACTTGGCAGATATCTACAGAACATTCCATCCAACAACCTCAGAATATCTCATCAGCACATGGATCATTCTCCAGGATAGATCATGTATTAGGTCATAAATCAAGTCTCAACAAATTAAAAAAATTGGAACTATCCCATGTATTTTCTCAGACCACAATGGATTAAAATTAGAAATCAATAACAAACAAAATTCTGGAAACTATAAAAAAATTGGAACTATCCCATGTATTTTCTCAGACCACAATGGATTAAAATTAGAAATCAATAACAAACAAAATTCTGGAAACTATAAAAAAATTGGAACTATCCCATGTATTTTCTCAGACCACAATGGATTAAAATTAGAAATCAATAACAAACAAAATTCTGGAAACTATCAGAGCAGAACTTAATGAAATTGAAACCCAAAAAACAATACAAAGGATCAACGAATCAAAAAGTTGGGTTTTTTTAAAGATAAATAAAATTGACAAACCTCTAGCATGGCTAACAAAGAAAAGAAGAGAGAAGATTCAAATAACAAAAATTAGAAATAAAAAGGTGACATTACAACTGATTCATCTGAAATACAAGGAATCATCCGAGACTACTATAAACAGCTATATGACAACAAACTTGAAAATCTGGAGGAAATGGATAAATTTCTGGACACACACAAGCTACCAAAACTGGGCCAAGAAGAGGTAGAAAATCTGAACAGACCAATAACAATAAAGGAGATTGAAGCTGTTATGAGAAGGCTCCCAACAAAGAAAAGCCCAGTACCAGATGGATTCACAGCAGAATTTTACCAAACATTCAAAAAGGAATTGGCACCGATTCTCTACAAACTATTCCAAAAGATTGAAACAGAGGCAATTCTCCCAAACTCATTCTATGATGCAAACATCATCCTGATACCAAAACCAGGTAAAGATACAACCAAAAAAGAAAAGTACAGGCTGATATCCTTGATGAATATAGATGCAAAAATCCTCAATTAAATACTAGCAAAAAGAATACAGCAAAACATACGTAAAACTATTCACCACGATCAAGTGGGATTCATCCCAGGGATGCAACATTGGTCCAACATATGCAAACAAATAAATGTGATACACCGTATTAATAAAGCCAAACACAAGGACCATATGATCACCTCTATAGATGCTGAAAAAGCATTTGATAAAATTCAACAGTCATTCATGACAAAGACCTTCTATAAGTCAGGCATAGATGGAAAGTATCTCAACATAATTAAAGTCATATATGATAAACCCACTGCCAATATCATCTTGAATGGGGAAAAGCTGAAAGCTTTTCCTTTAAGAACAGGAACCAGACAAGGATGCCCACTCTCACCAGTCCTATTCAAGATAAAAATTAATTTTGTTCATCTCATTTGGGAAGGGCACTTCAAAGGTTATTCCAGCCATCTTCCCATCAAATATCAGGTTTCCTTGTAAGCACCCCAACAGACGACGACCTCCACAACTCCACTTGATCTTGTGTGACAACAGGGACCTCCTCATCAGCAAGAAACGACTCTGGTGGCTCCTGGAAAACTATCCCTTCCATCAGGTGGAAATCTGTTTCCATGTCCCTTCTGATCATTGGTCAACTGGCTCTCAGGAACCCACTGTGGTGTTTCCCAGGCGGCGGCCCTTTAGGCATTTAAGATCAGTCCTTGGGATTCCTCAGCCTCTTTCTTCAGCCTCTTTCCTGAGCTGCACACCCTTGGTCCCTTCACCTGTTCCTGAGGGAAAAGTTCCGGTCACCTGGGACCGATGCCTGGCTAGCATGGCAGGGATATGGACTCCAGGGTCCCAGTGGGGGACCCGGGGTTTCGGTAGCTGTTCCCTCAGAGACAATAAATTACATTTGGCTTGACTTGTACGTAGTGAGCTCATTTTACCCCTCTCTGTAAGGAGATGCAACTCACAGTTTTAAGAAATTCACTGTAGAATTGAGCCCAGGATCGACGTTCGCTGCGCACATCCAGTGGCACTAGGCAGCACCAGCCGCCCGCTTCGACGTCAGGGCACTTGCCATCCTGAGGTTCTAGCACCTTCCACATCAGCCACACCTCCTCAAGAATTTCTAACGTGGTAAAGAAGGGGTTCCCACTCTCTGTGGATGTGATCGTGCAGAGACAGGAGCACGTCTGGAGGAACCGCATCTCCCTGGTCACCTCTGCAGCTCACCTTTGGCTTCTGGCTCCTCCCAGCACCGGGGTCTTCTAGATTCTCGTTCCACCCAGCGGTGGAGAGTAAAGGCCGTGGATTTTCAGGTCTATCAGTTATTGGACACGTTGTCATAAGATTATAGGAAATGGTGTAGGTTTCTATTCTCCAAATATCTGTGTGAAGCACATGACTTCCGAGAACCTTGTCACATTTAAAAAAAAGTCTGTGTTAGACTTGAGGGGATCCCACATGGCCAAATTTCATGTCCTCTCAATGTGCCACAGGTTGAGCTGGAGCCGTGGGCACCTCGGACTCCTGAAGCAGCCCCTCCATCAGGGGAAACGTGAGCAGGGGAGACTGAGGGCACCTCATCTTCCCTGAATTTACACAAAATCTGCTGTTCTGACTCTGCATAATTTACTCATCAGTTGAAAGAAAAGTACCCGACGTTCAGTGTTATAAAAAGAGAAATATGACAAATGTCACCTCCCACAGAGTCTAGTGGCCTGGTTCCCTTTGTGAGAGATCGTTACTCACGAGCACCCATCAGCAGGACTGTCTGCAGACACAGCTGGGTCGGGGGAGGCTGGGAGGGGACTGTGCTTTTGCAGTAGCAGAAACATGGCTAGTGGTTATTGCAAAGTGTAACCAGGCACAAGGGTGCATCTGAAGCTGAGAAGGCACTAGAGGCCTCCACCCCGGGGCAGTTCTTTCTCTCTTGGCTCATTACCCTTAGGCAAAGGGGAATTTTTGAAAGCTGGTGGAGAGAGCAACTAGAAGAGAAATCTCTTCCTCTTAAAGCCAGGAGATTGTGTTAGATTCAACTTGGGCCTTCAGCCCTGAGCACAACACCCTGGCACGTGGGGGCACTTGCGGACATGGTGGCTGCTGAGTGGGGTCCTCACACGTCAGCAGCCAGCAGGAAAGAGCAACCGTGGAAGTGCGTTCAAGGTTGGAAAGAGAGCTCTGGGCTCACCAGCAAGACCATGGTACAAGGACGGTCTCTGACCTAATCCTTCCCCTGATGCTGTCCCACGTGAATGACCAAGGCTACAGGCATGTCCATGGAGACCTGGAATGAGGGCAGCAGTGTGGGACAGGGCCCATAGGAACCTCCACCAGAGGTTCAGAAGCCAGGAGGAATGTGAAGGCTCTGATGTCAACCTCACTGAGGCTCAGCCACACACACAGACGCTGAGGGGGCCCTGGCCAGCCACAGGGAGGGCATTCGCAGCCTCTGCAGACCCGTGCTGGGTGGCTCACCTCCTGGGAGGAGAACAACTGAGAAAAATTGTAAATATTATCAGGGCAAGCCAGTGTCACTGCAATTCACAGGGATTGGAACCACCATGGAAAATCAGGAAGCCCCCTTTTCTGAAATGCATTAACTACAAGAAACGGAGCATGTTTGAACACCTATAATTGTTTCTCATTAAGAGTCTAGAGGCCACTGCTTCTGCAGAAATGAAGCAATCAATCATGGAGAGGAAACCATTTAAGAAAAAAAAAAATGGCACAGAGGTAAAAACTCAACACTGCGCCATTGAAACCAAAAACAGAAGCAGTGAATAGCAGACTGGAAAGAGACAAAGCTGTAGAAGACAGTCCTGAGATACGAGGCACAACTCAAAGAAGAGAGAGGCAAAGAAAATATAAAAGAAACTGCAGGAAGCCATGGAAAGCAAATTTGGAAGACCCGACAAGCGAGGCAAAAGGGCACAGCTGACGGCACAGAGACAGACCCCGTGCAGTTGAAGTCAGCAGCAGTCAGCCTGGAGCAGCTCCCAGAAGAGGGAGAGAGGGACAGAGGGATGGCACACGGGCCCCAGCAACAGTGCATGGTGCTTTCCCAGCAATGGGCATGTGGCGAAGGCCTCATGAATGTGGGGCAGAGAGGACGTGCTGAGGCCCGCATGGGGTGGGAATGAAGATACTTCGAAGCTTGTAGGACATGCTATGAAGCTCAAGCTTTGTTTGACCTAAGACAGGGCTGACTGCTGCCATTGGTGACTGCACCGATGAGCCTGGGGGACGTTGCGCTCAGTGACATAAGCCAGAAACAGAGAGATGAATAGTGCCTCACTCACTCACACATGTGGTCTAAGAAGAAGTGAACTCACAGCGGCACAGAGGGCAGTGGTGCCACCAGGGTGGGGAACGGGGACGAGGATGCCAGTCAAAGGACACAACTTTCAGGTATAAAGTGAGTAAGTCCCGGAGACCCAATGGACAAGGTGACTCTAATTAGTAATGCATGTATACTCAGGATTCATTAACAGAGTAGATCTCAAGTGTCCACACCACAGACACACACGCACATTCACACACCCTCGCACACGCGGTGAGCTGTGGATATGTTAATCAGCTTGAGTGTGTAATCATTTTCCAGTGTGTGTGCACATCAAAACATCACATTGTATACCTTGAATACAACATAATTTTTCTTTGAAAAAAATAAAATAATAATAATAATAATAAATTTAAGAGATAACTCTGGTAGTCGCTGTGACGAGCCACCAGGTCCCCATCAGGAGCAAAGGTATATCCCCAGCCACTGTCAGCACTTCTGGAAGATGATCACCTACAGCCCAATTTGGGGATCACCAGGGCTGAAGAAAGCTGCCTTGGCCAAGCTCGACCCTCCTTCTGGGACAGGCCTAAGGCCAGTGACTGAGGAACAGGGAGGGCAGAGTCCCAACCCACCTCCACTCGACCATCCCTGCTCCAGAGCTCCACGAGCCCTCCCCGGTATCCCCAGGTATCCCTGGAGTGCCACCTGCAACGAGGGCCATAGCTGCCATAAGAAGGATGTATTGTAGCGGGGACTAGAGAATTAGGGGGTCAGAGGCTCTTGTGGCCAGTCCAAGAAAGAAAGAAGGTTGGCTTGAACCTGGGTGTTAATAGTGCAGGTGCAAATTTGGGATACGTGTTAAACTACCCCAGTGGTTTTCCAGCCATTTTTAGTGGAAGGAAAATGTGATCCAAATTGTAATCTGGGTGGGAGTCTGCAGCCCCACTTGGCTTATCACACCTTTCACCAAAAGAGCTTCCAAGGGGTTCCTGGAATGCGACAACTGTCCCTGACTGAAAGCTCCCTGAAGGCTGTGACCTTGTGGTTTTTTTTCTCCAGGGTTGGCACGCAGTGTAACATCAGGGATGTTCACAGAGTCTGACAGGCCTGGGCCACACCTTGCTGCCCCCGTGGTGAACTCCAGGGCAATGACCATCCTGTCTGGAGCTCTGAGGCTCTCTGAAGATGTCAGATGGATCCTGAGGTCCTGAGTTAACACCTACCCACTAGAAGAGTGGCTCCAGGCCAGCCTGGTCTGCTCAGAGCTTGGAACCACAAAACACGATTTTTATGTAAGTCAATCAACAGTTTTTAACTCTAATCCTTCCTAGCTGTGACGTTTAAAGAATCATAGAATATTAAAGCTGAAAACATGCATAGATAAAATAATGTTAGACACCTTATTTTGTAATTGCAGAACTGAAGTCCAGAGAGTTTAGAAAAGTTTATTAGCATCACTAGGCTCATTGCTGGTGGAGCTGGCATAGGACATTCATCCCCGACTTCTGGTCACTGGGGGCTCTTTCATGTGCTCCCCACTGCTTCCCTCTGGGTGCTCTAAGCATGTCTGTGACCAGAAATACAGACAGAATGCAGTGCTCCCAAAACTCCAAAGATCGTGTTCTTATCAGAGGGGGTGGATTGCTTTCTCTTCTGGAAAGATGACGTTCAGTGGGTTACCAGGCAACTAGTCATAACTGCAGTGCCTCTTCCTACGATTCTACAAAACGCAATCACATATTAAAAGGTATTTACCAGTCTTTCAATGCAGATGATCATACTCCATGCATGTGTTATTTCCAAATATCTGATGAAGGCAAAAGTCTCAAAAATATTGCAGGAGTTAACAAGGGAGTAACAGAAAGTGTTATGGCCATCCCCCCAGCCTCTCTCATCGAAGTCCAGGAACTGTACTTTATTACTTATTCTAGAGCACGGGGCTGTGGCTGTGCCTGCTGAGGTGCGTCCTCCCTGGGCGCTGTGGTGCTGGGTGGATGTGGGCATCAGCCTGGGGTGGTGTCCTGGGAGCCGGGCGCACACTGCCAGCAGGCAATGCCCTGGCATTCAGCCATGCACCAAAGCAGCCACGCCCCAGAGGCTGCAAAAGGATAGAGTGGAGCAGGAAGGGTGGGTTGGAGACTGCAGGTAGCTCATCATCTGGCCAGGTTAGTTATGACCGTTTGGCACCAGAAAAGCAAAGCAGCCACTGATCAAGAGACCAGAAGCATTTCATTTTGATTCTGCAAATGAAAATGTAGAAAAGGGACATCACACCTCCCTAGAACCAGGCTGGGGGCTCCATTAGCTTCTAGAAAGGAAGGGGACCGTCATTCACAGCTCAGCAACTACGCCAGGCTCTCTCTCCCTCTCTTTCTCATTCTCTTTTTTACCTCAAATTATTCAAATCTACAGAAAAGTTCAAAAACCAGTACAATGATACACCCTTCACAAAGCTTCACCAACTCTTAATATTTTACCAAATCAGATCTTTCTTTTTCTTTCCTTCTTTTCTCTCTTCTTTCTCTCTCTGCATACATAGATGTGTGTGTACATATATAATTTTAATTTTACATAATTTATTTTTATTATTTTTTGAACAGTTTAAAAGTGACATTTAGATATCACATCACTTTACCTCTAAATATTTTATAGTTTTCCACGTCAGGGCCCACCTAGGGTCCCCAGGCATAGAGAAAGGGACTGGAACCCCCTCCCACAACCAGGCACACCATACCAGTGCCTAGGGGCCCACCTAGGGACCCCAGGCATGGAGAAGGGGACTGGACCTCTCTCCCACAAACAGGCACACTTTGCCAGCACCTCAGGACCCATCAAGGGACCTGAGGCATGGAGAAAGGGACCAGAGCCCTCTCCCACAACCAGGCACACCACACCAGTGCCTAGGGGCCTACCCAGGGACCCCAGGCATGGAGAAGGGGACTGGAACCCCCTCCCACAACCAGGCACACCACACCAGTGCCTAGAGACCCACCTAGGGACCCCAGGCATGGAGAAGGGGACTGGACCTCTCTCCCACAAACAGGCACACTGTGCCAGTACCTCAGGACCCATTAAGGGACCTGAAGCATGGAGAAAGAGACCAGAGCCCTCTCCCACAACCAGGCACACCACGCCAGTGCCTAGGGGCCCACTCAGGGACCCCAGGCATGAAGAAAGGGACCAGAACCCCTTTCCGTAACCAGGCACACTGTGCCAGCA
This sequence comes from Galeopterus variegatus, assembly GCF_000696425.1. Lineage (NCBI taxonomy): Eukaryota > Metazoa > Chordata > Mammalia > Dermoptera > Cynocephalidae > Galeopterus > Galeopterus variegatus. Next base: position 19,435 of record NW_007737796.1, on the reverse strand, counting down.
CCTAGGGGCCCACCCAAGGACCTGAGGCATGGAGAAAGGGACCAGAGTCCCCTCCCACAACTGAGCATACTACCAGCACCAAGGAGCATGCCAAAAACATTGCTTCCACGTGGGTGGCCCGGCACAGCCACCACTATAACCATGGTTGCCATGAAAGAGGCTAGGCCCCACAACCATGACGCAGATGGTCACCAAACACTGAGTGAATTGACACAAGGAGAGTCACCAGCAGAGATAAAGAAGGGAAGAGGACATCTCTCTGCACAGAGCCCATTCCAGAGTGACAGAAGAAGCATCTGCTCTAATATTGGGGGACCTGATCACACCTCTCAGCGTTGGACAGATCATCTGGGCAACAAATCAACAGAGTAACCATTATTCTTTCAGAGGGAGAGAAGAAATCTAGGGCAATTAGAGGAGGGAGGGGGAGGGGGAGGGGGATAGGGAGAGGTTGGACAAGGGGCATACAGAATAAGTAAAATTTGTAACAATATATATGCTAGTAATATTGATTTGATCAACATATCTCAATATTGAATCCCCAAAATATGTATAGCCAATTTTGATTTAATAAAAAAAGAATTTTAATAAATAAATAGATAGATATTTTATAGTTTTCTCCTAAAAACAAAGACATACTCCTACATTATCTCGGTACCACTATCATGCTCAAGAAATTTAGTCTTGATAAAATAATACTATCTAAAATAAAACCTGTTTTGTAGTTTCCCTTATTGCCCTAGTAATGTTCTTTATAGCTGCTTTATTTTTAATTTTTTTTCCTGAGTATCCTTTTACTTTCAGGTCTGAATTTAGCTGTTATATCTTTTCAGTATCCTTTAGAACATTCTCCTCCCTGGATGATTTTCCATTACTTTTGTCTGTTTTATGTTTTGGCACTGGCGAAACTGCATTTGTGAAGCGTCTGGGCTAGTTATACTGTAGAACACCTGGTATTCTGAATTTTTCTGATTGATTTCTCATGAGTACATTCAGGGTGCATATTCTTAGCAGGACTGCTCCACCGATGGCACTGTGAACTTCTCAGGACATCACATCAGAAGCACATGTTTGCAATTTGCCCCATTATTGGTGATGCATATTTGGTCACTTGGTTTAGGGAATGTCCATCAGATATCTCTGTCATAAGAGTATCTTTGTGTCACTTAAAATTAGTAAGTGACCTGTGGGTTCACCAATAAAATTTCATGCATTGGTTTTAAAATCCATGAATGTGATTCTTGCCTGTGTCAGTTATTATGCTGAGTGCTGTAAAATGGTGATTTTCTAGTTCGGTGATTCAGCCTGTATTCGGCAGCAGGTGATATTCTGCAGTGAAGGTCTTTCCTTCTCCCCCTCGTTGTTTGGCTGTAACTACTGACTCACAGCTTCTTTTCGTTTATTCAGCTGTAATGTCGTCAGCACTGTTCTTTCAGAGTTCCAGAAATACCCATCCCTATCAGGATCCGAGCACCCCTTCCTTCTTGACCCCACGTGGACTTGTCCACGTCACCACGAAGCTCTGGTTCTTCTCTGGAGGACGGTGGTGATACCTCTACTGCTGATCTGAACCACAGGCCTCTTCTGTCCTCCCTGACTCTCTTTCTGTTTCCCTCCCTCCACAAAGAGAACCCTAATTCCCAGCAATGTCAATGTACTTACTGGTTTTCTCTGCCCTACAACCACACAAAGTAGTTGCCGTGACTACACAACACCCCTTCCAGCAGCAAGCCCACTAAGCAAAGCTGAGCATTTCTCTGTCTTTAGAATATATCCCACTGAGGGTAAGCAGTCCTGGTGCTGGGCTCGAAAGTGGTTTGGGTAAGTCGTTTTTCCTTGTGTAGCAATGCTGTCAACCTGATGTAGGGTTAAGTTCATTCATTCCCTTGTGCACTCAATTTGCATTTTTTTCTACTTAAGAATATATCCCACTGAGGGTAAGCAGTCCTGGTGCTGGGCTCGAAAGTGGTTTGGGTAAGTCATTTTTCCTTGTGTAGCAATGCTGTCAACCTGATGTAGGGTTAAGTTCATTCATTCCCTTGTGCACTCAATTTGCATTTTTTTCTACTTATTTTATTTTGAATGTAAAATACCAACATGATTCAAAAGTCAAAGTTATGCATAAAGAAACCACAGGCAAAAAAGTGTCACTTCTCTGCAAACCACCAGCCCTCTGCAGTCACCCACTTTCTTCAGTTTGCGGTTACTTTTCTCTGCACTCCTTTTTTAAATTTTAATTTTAAAATATTTAATTGTCATTATAAGTTGTATATGTCAGATTACCTGCATTTCCTTTTATAAATTAGTAACTGAAAGTGTTTGTATTCTCCACCCTTTTCAGACAGAAAGGAGTAGGCTCTATATTCTCCTATGCACCTGGGGTTTTCACTGAAAACACGTCCTGAAATCGCTCCAGGTCACTGAGCTGAGCTTTTCCTGGTTCTGTCTACATCTGCCCTGTACTGCATTGGGTGACACCAGAGTTTACCCGCCCAGCCCTCGAGGTAGTCCCTTAGGCTGCTTCCAGGGTTTTCTAACAAAGAACTTTGCAATAGATAATCTTAGCTATGTGTCATTAGGAAAGTTCCTAAAGAGGGACACCGGGTCCAAGGACAGTGCAATGTGGCTTTGCAGGACACGGCAGTCATCCTCACAGGGGTTGTAGCCTGGACCCACCGTGAGGTGCCAGGGGGCTGTTTCCTCACTGGCTCACCACAGAGCGTGTGCTGAGCTTTTGAATCGGGCACCCTGGAAGATGAGAAATACCACTCCCGTGTGTGGAGATTTGCAGTGCTATTATCAGACGAGAAGGTGGGCACCTTTTCATGCGTGTGCGGGCCACCTGCCAGCCCAGTCCTCCACTCATGTCTCTGCTCAGGTTTCCTTCAGATGTTCGCTCTTTTACTCAAGTACTAATAGTGTATACAACAGATAAATAAACCTGTGAATACAAAAGCTGAGTTGAGTTTTTGGTTTTTTCCCAAGCAAAATTTATTGTGATTCTTTTTGTTATTTTTGCTGTTATTATTATGTGGTCAAATTTATCAGTCTTGATTGTATCTAGATTTGAAGACATTGTTATAAGGCCTTTTCTTAAGCCCAGAACTTTAAAGAAATAATACCAGTATATTAAAATAACAATAAAAATAAGACTTCCTTTTTACATTTAAACACCCATTTGGACTATCTGTTGGCATATGGTATAATATATGTAAATAATTCTGTTTTCTCCAAATGTCCATTTAATTTCCCTGACACCATCTGCAAAATGTCTTTACTTTCTGTGGTGGGTAAAGATGACCCATGATCACACACTAAATTTCCATGTCTTCTTGGTTCCATTTCTGGAATATTTTTTCCTGTTCCACTAATTCAACTACTCATAAACCAGCCCTCGCCATTTCATTATGGAGGTTTTAGAGTAAATTCTAATATCTGGTGTGGCTAGGCCACATCATTGCTGTTTTCAAATGTTCCTGGATGTTATTATATGTGTACTTTTTTCATAGAAACTTTAAAATCAGCCTATCTCACTCCAAGAAGAACACAAATAAAATAAACAAACAAAAGCTCCTCTCTAAGCATGTGGTTTGTGTTTTTAAGTGCTCCAAATCTATCTCTGTGACTTTCTGTGTGATTCTTAAAAATTTTCCTCTTTTAGATATTACGTATTTATTGTTAGCTTCAATCCCAAGAATTTAACCTTTTCTTGCTTCCTATTAACCATAGGGTTTTCTTGTCCATTACTTTATTCCATTATGCAATCTATTACTGTTTAATACGTAAAGTTTTTTGATTTTGTATATTACTTTATGTCCTGTTATATTAGTGAATTATAATATTGAGTTCGTTTTATTATTGACTTCTCTGTTCTTTCCAGATTCCTATTATGTCTTCTGAAAATAGAAATGGTTTTACTTTTTTTTCCTCTAATAATTACATTTCAAAGTGTTTTCCCTTGCTAATTGCATTGTTTGATACCTGTGACGTGGCTTTACATGGCACTGGAGATGCTGGCATTCTTGCTTTTTCCTGACCACAGTGAAGGGCTCCCAGAGCCCGCCATGGACTTTGTCTTGTGTTGAGTGTGCCTTGAAGAAGTGTCTGTCAACTCACATTTCATTTAGTGTATGATCAGGAATAAA
>NW_007737796.1:13588-14698 GCF_000696425.1 Galeopterus variegatus | reverse complement strand
TTTTTTTCCTCTAATAATTACATTTCAAAGTGTTTTCCCTTGCTAATTGCATTGTTTGATACCTGTGACGTGGCTTTACATGGCACTGGAGATGCTGGCATTCTTGCTTTTTCCTGACCACAGTGAAGGGCTCCCAGAGCCCGCCATGAACTTTGTCTTGTGTTGAGTGTGCCTTGAAGAAGTGTCTGTCAACTCACATTTCATTTAGTGTATGATCAGGAATAAATGGTGTCACATTTTGTCAAAGGACATTTTAGCAACTGTAGAGACAACCATATAATTTTTATATTTAGGTCTATTAATATGGAGAATTGTGTTAATAGATTTCCTAAGATTAAACCATCATTGTATTATTGGAATAAATCCCACATAGTTAAAATGTTATATTTTTTTCTTAATGGAATGTCTGATTCTTTTTTCTAATATTTTATAATTTTTACATTGATATTCATGATGCTGGTCATTCATTTTTGGCTCGATTTTTTAACAGGTATATGTATTTATATTATATTTCCTTCATGAAGATATTTAGAAGATTTCCTTTCTTCTATGATTTTTTTTTCTTTTTTTATCTCCTATTATGGATTGAATTTTTCCCCCAAAGTTTAATGTGTTGGCTTGGTCCCCACTTTGACAGTGTTAAGAGAGTGGAAAATCCTATTATGGTGGTTGGAAGTTGTAGCCTTGGAGAGGTGACTGGATTGTGAGGACTGCACCCTTGTGAATAGATTGATCCATTTTTGTAATAATGGGAGTGGCTCTGGGGGCTTTATAAAGAGAGTGAATAAAGAGGTTAATCTCTCTCTGTTGCGCCATTTCACAATGTGTTACCCGACATCGCTGACGTCACCACCAAAGAAAGCTCTCACCAGATCTGTTCCCTGGGCTTTGGATTTCCCAGCCTCCAAAACTGTAAGCAATAAATTTTGATTTCTTATAAATCACCCATTTCCAGATATTTTGTTATAAGCAACAGAAATAGACCAATACATCTTCTCTTTGAAGGGTTTATGAAATTCTCCCAAGACTCCACCTTGTGCCCAATAACGTTTTGTAGATGTCTTCTTTGTTGCTTCTGTAGAAATCACTCTGTTTAATCTTTTCTTCTCC
>NW_007737796.1:10500-12751 GCF_000696425.1 Galeopterus variegatus | reverse complement strand
TTTTGTAGATGTCTTCTTTGTTGCTTCTGTAGAAATCACTCTGTTTAATCTTTTCTTCTCCTCTAGGATCAATTTTGGTAAATTCTGTTTTCCTGGAAAATTATTTTTTTCATTCATGATTCTCAAATATATTTGCATAGAGTTGTGCAAAGTAGCCCCTTGAGACAGAAGTCTGGGGTTCAATTGTATCTCCCTTGAAATGTATTATTTTTTATATTTTTACTTTCTCACTTTTTAAATTTGTGTTATTTCATTGGTATTTATTTTCCCCCAAAATAATTAGTATTTTTACTTATTTATGAATTGTACATTTTTTGTTTTCTACCTCATTGTTTTGTGCTTTTATCTTTATTATTTTTGCTTTTGGTAAACTTTATTGTTTTATTTCTAGCCTTCTGAGTTGGGAATTTACTTTTGTTATTTTATTTTGGCTCATATCTGAGACTATGATCACTGATTTACGTGTGTTCCATAGATTCTGATATGTCATGTTTTCATTACCTTAATTTCTCAGAAATTCTGCAGTTTTGGATCCTATTTGCTTTCCCCAAAGAGTTGTTTTATAGTTTTATGAAATCCAGAAAGAAGAATCTGTTTAACAAGTGCATCGTTAATTTCTACTTTTATTACATTGTCATCGCTGAGTGTTGTTTACAGTATTTTCATTGTAGGGAAGTGCCTGGCACCCACTTTGGGACCTAATGCATGGCTCATTTGTATGGATGCTCTGTGTGTGACTGGGAAGATGTGCTCTCCATCATTACGTTGTAAAGTTCCATATATATTCATGAACTCGACCTTATGGATTAGATTCCTTTTGCATTTTTACTTGTTTACTGTCCACTTGACTAAAAACGATATATTAAAGTCCCCTAGTATGAATTGCTTCCATTTGTCTATGTGAATACTCCTCCATATATTTCAAAGAAGGTGGTTGCTGTGCTCTTTGGTGTATACGTATTCATAATGTTTATAGCTCCATTATGGAGAGTGGCTTTTATATTACAGAATGTTCTTCGTGACATTTAAATTGGTGGGTGTGCTGAATTATACCTTGTAAAATATCAGGATCGCAACCCCTGCTTTCCTGATTCTTTGCATTCACCTCATAAACTTTTGTCTGATTATTTTTATTATTATCATTATCTTAACCTTTATGAATTATTTCAAATGCACATTTTATATCACATAGAGTTGGATTTTTCCTTCTTGTAGTCAATTTGCAAATCTCCTTTTAGTAGGTGAAGTAATCCTACTTACGTTTGTAGAACTGATTGTTTTATGTTTGACCTTATCTCTCAAGTATTAGTAGTATTTGCTGATGTATTTACTGTATCGTATGTATGTATATGGTCAGCGTACATTTTTATTCAAGAATATATTTATTTGGGGGTGGTTTTTAAAGTGAACTAATTAAAATTTTTTTATTGTAATTGTACGTGTTTATGGGGTGCAGTTTGTTGTTTCAATACATGCATATATTGGATAATGATCTAATAAGAATAGTTAGCATACCCATTACTTAAACATTTANATGCATATATTGGATAATGATCTAATAAGAATAGTTAGCATACCCATTACTTAAACATTTATCATTTATTCGTAGTTATAACAATCAAGGTCTTCTTTTCTGGCAGTCTTGGAATACGTAATACAATATTAGTAGCTGTTGTCACCCTAGAGCTCCAGAGCCTATTCCTCCTGTCTACCTGTCACTCTGTAACATAGCTTTGTACCAGGCTCCAACCTTTCCCAAACCCTCTCCCCTCCCCTTTCCCCTGACTCTGGCAACCACAATTCTACTTTCCCTTTCTCTTTTTTCTCTCTTTTTAAAATTTATTTTTCTTAACTGTCCCATGATAATTGACAATTGAGTAGGATATGATAATTAGATACATTCATTCTGTGTGCAGTGATGATGTCAGGGTGCTTAGTATCTCCATACCTCAGACATCTGTCACTTCTTTATGTTGGGAACATTCAACATCATCTTGACTAGCTATTAAAAGATACACAATACTTTGAGGTTGACCATAGATCACTAGTTCTCATTTTTCCTGTCTCTCCAGTATTTCGTATCCACTGACCATCCTCTCCCTACCCCCGGCCCCCTTCCCTCCTCTAATCTCTAGTAACCACTATTCTACTCCCTATTTCTAGGAGATCATTTTTTTAGCTTCTACATATGAGTGAGGACGTGTGATATTTCTCTCTCTGTGGCTTAACATAATTTCTTATTCACTTAACA
>NW_007737796.1:7115-8803 GCF_000696425.1 Galeopterus variegatus | reverse complement strand
TTACTGTTTCCATTTTTGTTCTAACTGTAGGTCTACAGGTACATACACCCCATGTTCAGGATTGCTCCCTTGCCAAAGTTTCCCCCGCTGCTTCTTGGAGGGTAGAGCCTCCTCCAGAAGGACTGGTGAGAGCTGGGTTTCCCAAATCCTGAGGTTCCGTGGACTTGGCATCTGAAGCGAGGCTTGGCTGGGTACAACATCCTTAACTCACACTGCCCTCCACAGTGTTTCTTAGCAATGAGGTACCTCTGCTAGCTTGCTGTCAAGGTGTCTGATGCTACCACGGTTATGTTTACTTTTAAGACCCCTGGTCCTCTCGCGTGGAGGTTCTGAAAGTATCACGGTTGGTTTCATCCTTGAATTCTAAGAGAATTCCTGAGACATGCCATGGAGTTGACTCTTATGGGTCAGTTTTCTTGGCAGNTATTCACTCTGCTGCATGTACGTGGCTTTAGCATCTTTAGGGACTCCACTTAGACATATGCTGCATTTTCTTTTGCTCATCATTTACTTCTATCACATTTTCTCTAATCCTTTTTAGCTCTTTGTGTCCATTCATTTTCTTGACAATTTTTAAGACTTTGCTCATTACGCTTTATTAAATTTCCCCTAAAATTATCCTCTCTTGGGTGCGTTCTGATTTGTTCTCTATCTTTAGGGAGATTTTGTCTTTGCTTCAATTTTATTCCCATGTTAAGTTGATTCTCACTCCACAAATATCTAGGGTTTTTCTGTTTATTTCTGTTCTGAGTTTTTGAAATTCTGACTCGATATGATTTTTCTTTCCACATCATGAAATGCTTGTTTAAGAATAATTCATTCAGGTTAGCCTTGCATTATGGTTTTATCAGCTGTGTATGTTTTGATTTCGAGGGGAATCACTTCTATGAGCATTGTCTGTTCTTCTTCCTTCTGTTTGAAGTGTCTTATTTCACTGACCTAGCGCGCCTGGGGGAACGACACTAGGCAGGGTCGAGGGTTTGGGGCTTCCTTGGTTTCTTAGTCCAAAAGCACCTCCCCCTCTACGTGTAATGGGGTACATTTTCTCTAATCTGTGATACTCTTTTCTTGGGAGGTGGAGAAGACAGGGTAGTGTTTGGTGTACCTCCCTTTTAAAAAAATACTTAAATTACTTGTTTGTTTTTCCCTCCACAGCAAACCTCGAGGCCTGCAGACCTGCGAGGTCCCAACAGATCTTCTCCTTCAGCTTCTCTGAGTCCTGGGCACATGGGGTCAGCTCCATGACAAAGGGTTCAAGCCTCTCCTACAGGTCACCATGTCACTGAGGTTGGAGATGGTGTGAGACAATGCAGGGTCCAGTCTGTTCTAGAGGGTTCTATTTCATCCTCATTCTCTCCTATTTCAGTCCAGCTTTCCTTCTCAGTCACTGGCCTGAAGGATTCCAAGTGACTTCGGGTCCAGGCCTGATGCAGAAGTAACTGCCTTGTGCAGACCTTTGCCCCTGTGTCCACAATTGCAGGAGGCCTGATCTTGGTAATGAATTTCTTACTATCACTCCTAGCAGTTTTGCTTCTATGAGCAAATCCTGAGTGTCCCAACTGCACACAGCACAGGTGGAATTCATGAAGTGGCTCTAACATCACAAGTCCGTGTGAAGCACAGGCACGAGGCTGCAGGAGTTGGCAGGTGGTTGAGGTCCTGGGAGACAGGGTGACCAGCAGGGCTCC
>NW_007737796.1:0-6790 GCF_000696425.1 Galeopterus variegatus | reverse complement strand
CCAGCTTTCCTTCTCAGTCACTGGCCTGAAGGATTCCAAGTGACTTCGGGTCCAGGCCTGACGCAGAAGTAACTGCCTTGTGCAGACCTTTGCACCTGTGTCCACAATTGCAGGAGGCCTGATCTTGGTAATGAATTTCTTACTATCACTCCTAGCAGTTTTGCTTCTATGAGCAAATCCTGAGTCTCCCAACTGCACACAGCAAAGGTGGAATTCATGAAGTGGCTCTAACATCACAAGTCCGTGTGAAGCACAGGCATGAGGCTGCAGGAGTTGGCAGGTGGTTGAGGTCCTGGGAGACAGGGTGACCAGCAGGGCTCCGGTCTGGAGGATAGCGGCACTCCAGCTCTGCACTGTTAGCCTTGGGGTTTTCGTTTAACATTGACTGCAAAACCTAACAGCAAGGTGCTGTGTCTCCTGAGTCTCCAGACCATCCCGTTTCTATGGCGTGCCTGACATATAGTAGCTGCTAAATTAGTATTTGTTGACTCTTCTTGTGGGGACTTCAGCTATTAGCCCCATTATCTCAGCCTCCTCCCATCACCCCAAAGTTATTCTGAACCAAAGTTACCCACTGTGAGATGAATGGAGAACTGTACACTATAACCCGGGGACTTTGGGGGTATAAAGAAACACTCCGTGCATCCCATCCTCATGGGAACTGATGTCGCAGCAGACTGGGGTGGGGTGGGGTGGGGAATAATATACCCTGCACAGTAACTGCAAAACAAGATATTTATTGCAAAGGTTTTTAAAGTGTTGCTCCTACTTGCAAATGTTGTACTGCAGATATTTGTCAACTGAGTATGCCTCCAGCACAAAGAATGCAAGTGAACAGAAATATTTTAATTTGAGCTACAGTATGCATCGTGGCTGACATCTTTATGATGGGTCTCATGGTTTCCATATGCTGCCGTGATGACTAAGCTGTTTATCTTCATTCCAAAGAAGTGGAAGGAGAAAGGGTGCAAAGAAGAAAAGGAGTGAACATACATTAAGCACCTACTATATGCCAGCCACTGGGCTGAGTGATTTTTGTTTCATTTCAATAAATATACACAAGGACTCTGGGAGAGGAAAATAGACCCAGAGAGGAAATGTAGCTAGCCCCAAATTTGCAGTACGTGATTTGCAGAGCTGGGATTTTATCTCAGATCTGTTCAATGATTGAGCCATTTTTTTTTGAATCTCACTTATGCACAGAAGTAACAGGACTGCTCTTGGCAGGTGGACAAGATGGAAAACTTGTGACACTGTTGGAGATGGTGTCTCTGTGTCCCTTTCCCCTAGAAAATCCTGCTGCAATGGTTAAGACAAGAGAAATTAGATGGTGTCTCCAACGGGCTTTGTCTCTTAGGCCCNGTTTCATTTCAATAAATATACACAAGGACTCTGGGAGAGGAAAATAGACCCAGAGAGGAAAAGTAGCTAGCCCCAAATTTGCAGTACGTGATTTGCAGAGCTGGGATTTTATCTCAGATCTGTTCAATGATTGAGCCATTTTTTTTTAAATCTCACTTATGCACAGAAGTAACAGGACTGCTCTTGGCAGGTGGACAAGATGGAAAACTTGTGGTACTGTTGGAGATGGTGTCTCTGTGTCCCTTTCCCCTAGAAAATCCTGTTGCAATGGTTAAGACAAGAGAAATTAGATGGTGTCTCCAACGGGCTTTGTCTCTTAGGCCCCTCAAAGACCTGCAGGCAGGGACAGCAGAAGGGATGGTCTCTTTACCCTCTTCTCTAGGGAGAAGACATCTGTGTTCTAAGGTGGGAGCTTGGGACTGAAGGGAGACGTCGTGGATGGGACAGCCAGATACAGCATCAGGAGGGGCTGGTAATTGTGGCTTTGGATGAGACAGATTTGAGTTTGGGTCCTAAATCTGTCGCTCACTGTGTGACCTTAGACAAGTCATGTGACCACAGTGGGCTTTACCTTCTTCACCTGTGAAGTGTAACATTTCCCGCAGGGTTACTCTGAGGACCACAGGTGTCACAGGGTATCAGTTGTCTAGTGGCTAGCACAGGACATGGTGGAATAAATGTCAACTGCCTCCTCTTCCAACCACAAAGGGGTCCCACAGCAAGAACTGGCAGCTCTGAGCGCAGACGTCAGTGGGATCACGGAGAGAAAGAAGCTCAGGGATGTGGGGCAGCCTCTGCAGAAAAATGCCCGTGGGGCACAGTGTGCTCATCTGTGGACTGACAGCTGAGGACCCTTCTCTTGGCCACCCAGCCATGCAGAGGACAAGCCCCATTCCATCGTCAGGCCCCCCAGGCAGACCTCACAATCCATGTCCCATCTAACTAATGCCAGGAAATATCATTGCCACAACAAACTAACCTGGTATTCCTGTCTTTTGACTTACCCTACACACCAAAAACCTTCCAGGCAAATTTCCTTCCTAATTATCACTGCGTTTTTATCTTAGAAACCTGTTTTCATCTCTTCTTTCTGCTTATTTTTACAATGTTTTGGGTTCTTGTCCTTGGATCACAGGCTTCAGGAAATTCACAGACTCCTGAAAGTGGATATACAATTGTGTGTGTTTTGTGTGTGTGTGTGGGGGAGAGTAATAGCTTTCATCAAATTTTCAAGAGCAAAGAAACAGTGTTTTAGATGGCCTATTAAAAATACCCTAACTGTATTGTTTTGCACTGTTAGTATTAATCCCTTCCAATTCACTTGGATGTAAGCAGAGAAAATAGCCTTAATAGATCAATAATGATGTATACTCTATGCTGGTCTTAGTTATTCTACCACAGACAGAATAGGCAAGAAATCTGTAGTTTCCTCTGTGTGCATTTGGCCAACTCATCAAGGAAAGGGAGTTGGATACTGTAGGAAGGTGGTTCTGTAAGTGTAATCCCCACTTGGCAGCAGGGGTTCCACCAGAGAAGGGGTTAGGAAAGCAGACTCCTGGGCCCCACCCCAGACCTGCTGAATCAGAAACTCAGGGGAGGGCCAGCAAGCTCTGGTGTAGCAAACTCCCCGATGATGCTGATTCATAGGCAAGTGTGAGGACCACTGCCCCATAAGGACGGGGGAGGGAGAGGGCTGTGGTTCTAGGGGCTGCACCTGCAGGAGCAGGAGGGGACCACGGCTGCCTTCCACAGCCCACGCTGGGCTCAGAGCTTATCTGAGTAATCACATGCTAAGTGACCTCTTTATATTCCTGAAATGTTTAAAACCATCTGCTTGTTTGGCCTGTGGAAGGAATTTATTTTTTATGGTTAATATCCATACATGGAAGCTATGCAGGCAGAGATCGTGGTTTTCATATTTCAATCACATGACAGATGTGGTTATGCCACTGGAGGCTGCATTCCCTGGAGGTGCTGCGCTCTGCAGAGCAAACAGAGATCTGTTTTGCTTGTAAGCATTTGTCAACGTGCTGGAAGACTCCCTGTTAAAAGGCCTAGTTGTTGCTGACGACAAAGACTATGCAGTACCCTGGCCTCGGAGAATTCTGTCCTATGAACAGTGCCTCTGTTTTGGCTTCTTCGTGACAAAGACTCTCTCCTTTAGGTGGGCTCCTCTGAGACCTCTCTAGACTTGGCCTCCATTGTAGGCCCTGTCATTGGGCTGCCCAGCCTGGTTGTAACAAGAATCCTGCTAAGTCACTTTAGTGAGAATCCCCCACCCTTGATATCTGCTCTCCCTTGATATCTGATCAAGTTTCTCATTCCCTACCCTTAATGTCTAAGTCCTTGACCTGCCTTTAGTAAGAATTCCCAGACCCTGATGTCTTCGGTTAGTAATTTCCCATGCACTGACCCCTCACTCTGCTCCTTGGCTGTAAGTCCTCAGCTGTCTGTGCTGTACCCAGAGCTGAGCTCGATTTTACTGAAGCCTCTCTCCCCTACTGCAACAGTACTGAATAAAGTCTGTCTCTGCCTTCTTCAACTAGTATCTGGCTCTATTTCTCTATCATTCACCTCTGCCTATGTCTACCATCTCCAACATGCCCAAGACATGACCCCTCTTGCTGGAAATTTCTCATGATGTAAACCTTCAGCATCTGTCCCCATGCACACCAGACTCCAGAGAAGCTTTACTGCAGAACAATTGAAGATGAGCAGGGTTCCCCAAAGTTGGGAGCCCCTTTGTCCAGGAGCTGCAGTTCTCTTTAGCAGCTGTATCCCAATGTGCGTCATGTTTTCATGCATCAGTCAGATAGGCCAAGTGTGGTAACAAGCATTCCCCATGCCCTAGCACGACACCACAAAGCTTTATTTCTTGGTCAAATCACAGCATCATGGGTGACAGTGGGACAGTGGGAGCACTGAGCCATGTGGTCATTCAGGGGCCCTCCAGTGGCCTTGTCACCCCCTAGAGCCTCCAGGACCTCCAGTGTATGCTTTGTGGCCACAGCAGGTGAGGACAGGGGGAGGGTGTACAAAGCATTCCAGCACTAACCACCCTTGTGCAGATGAGAATGCCCACTCTCCACTCTTCCTCTCATGTGCAGAGCTCTGTCCTCAGGAAGAGAAACAGAAGGTACCACTGGTGGGAGCCCTGAAGCCTCTGCCGGTACAATCCCAGCACAAGGAATTGCTTAAAAGTAGCAGGAGATGGCCAGGCCAGTCCTGTGGGGCTAGGCCTCACGTGTCAACACTGCTTAGATCTCAGGCAAGGGCAGTTCAGAGAGGTCATCGGTACCTAGGGACAGCAACACCTACTGCCCTGAGGCATGCAGGCCCACCCTGGTGAACGCCCATGCTGTTGAGTGTCTCCTCCCACATTCAGATGGTGCCTTCTAGATGCCATGCTCTACCCCATGGATCTTGCACCATCCACTCCTTCTCCAACCAGCCTTCTCCCCACCTCTCTCTCCTCTGGACCTTGCATGGACTCCCAAGGATGGCTGGGATTACCCTTTGCTTTCCAGGTAAGGATATCCAAACTCCATTTTAAAAATCCTCTTGGACCCAAAGGAGGCTGCAGGTCCATAACCCCAACCTGTTTCCTCTGGCATCCAAAGCAAGCTTTCTATACATCAGCACTGACCTTGACCCCACAGCCTTTCCCCTGATCTGTTTCCTCCTGCCTCCTGCCCTCCCTCAGAGCCACCTTGGACTTGTCCAAAGGCCCATCTCATGTCTGCCAGCAGATCGAACCCATCACTGGATGCCATGAAGAGTGGGCACTCTTAGTTGCCAAAATGTTACTCAAAGCCCCCATCTTTCATTAAATTTGAGAGACACATCACTGTGCTTTTAACAGGAAACACTGTGGCTAAATAAGTATAGATCCCACCAGGTATCTCTGTGCTTCAGACCTGCCACGTGCCGACACCTGTGCTGGGAATGGCCTGTCACCCTAGATCATCCACAGTGCCAGACCGTGTTTGGGGAGCAAGACGACAGCCACTGCAATACCTCTGTGCACCAGGGCTGAGTCCACGCTGCAGGAAGCCGACTGCATCTTGCCTCCTTGTCAGTTTGTTCTGGGTTAAACTAAGCAGAACCAAAGACTTTAGACAGGGTTTGTGTGCCAAAGCTTGGGTGTTTGGTCCCGATGTCACTCTCCCCAGACCTCCACTCCAGAGTTGGCCTGTCGTGTGGGCGGGTGTTTCCTCCCTGGGTTTCCAATCCTGGTGGGAGAATCTGCCCATCTGGTCCCATCTATAGAATCATGCACTTTACAGCACGGCCGAAGACCGCTGATGGTCTGCTGAGTCTTGAAGCGAGGGTCTCTGAAGCACAAGGACAAGATGTGAGCTCAGGACATCTAGACCTCAGACTGAGAACTTGAACTGATGGGAGGAGCCAGACAATGAGGATCCTGAGGTCGGGGCCCCAGGATGAATGCAGCCTGAGCAAGCAGGTCTGTGCTGCCTCCCTGCACCACAGACTAAGTGGAGTGCCAGACACCGTGCGGGGCCCTCTCCCACTGTGCACCCTCCCTGGCTTTGGAACATCAAGAGAACTTAGGAGAAGTTTTTTTTTTTTTTTTTTCNACTCTCCCCAGACCTCCACTCCAGAGTTGGCCTGTCGTGTGGGCGGGTGTTTCCTCCCTGGGTTTCCAATCCTGGTGGGAGAATCTGCCCATCTGGTCCCATCTATAGAATCATGCATTTTACAGCATGGCCGAAGACTGCTGATGGTCTGCTGAGTCTTGAAGCGAGGGTCTCTGAAGCACAAGGACAAGATGTGAGCTCAGGACATCTAGACCTCAGACTGAGAACTTGAACTGATGGGAGGAGCCAGACAATGAGGATCCTGACCCCAGGTCGGGGCCCCAGTATGAATGCAGCCTGAGCAAGCAGGTCTGTGCTGCCTCCCTGCACCACGGACTAAGTGGAGTGCCAGACACTGTGCGGGGCCCTCGCCCACTGTGCACCCTCCCTGGCTTCGGAACATCAAGAGAACTTAGGAGAAGTTTTTTTTTTTTTCTTCCTTTTCCTAGGGAAAAAAAATGGTAATACTTAGATCTTATATGGGGCTTTGCATCTTCAAAGCAGCTTCACACACAGAGCTATAAAAATGAATGCAAACTTATCAAAGTAACACTGTAAAGATGTCTGGAATCACGAATGTGCCATACATAAAATTAAATTGTAATGATAGTGGAAGCATTACTTTTATCCCTTGAAAACCTTAGTTACAGATTAGTTACAAAAAGTACAATGACTCTTATAGATTTAAAGTCTGAATTTAAAACTATTATCAGCTATACACATGTGCAGGTCTGGCCTCCTGGAAGAAATGAGCCAGTACATCCTGGAGGTCTCTCCGCCACACCCTGGGTGTCGGCCCCAGATAAACTCCCTCTTCCCGAGAGGCAGAT
>NW_007737795.1:49370-49792 GCF_000696425.1 Galeopterus variegatus | reverse complement strand
TAATTTTTGTAAATATATATTCATACTGAGCTAATTACAATTTGAATCTTTCAGAGAAAAACGTAGGGAGACTAAATTTAGATTTTTTAAAAAGGAAATGACATGTCACTCACATTTGCAAATTATTATTTTCTCATCACCAAACAATCTCATACAAGCTAATATATAGAACGTTTTATGTTTTAAAAGATTTAGAAAACACCACATATTATATTTAAAGTAATATTTGAAATTATGGTGAATATTACTATTCATTTATATAAGGTAGTCATTCACTCTATACAGACTTCATATATAGCAGAAGATAATGTTTCCAGACAGTTCTTTGGGAACAACAAAAAACAAATCCCTGTATTTGCATACACACACACACACACACACACACACACACACACACACACACACATTGTCATCTCATAAAA
>NW_007737795.1:44986-48156 GCF_000696425.1 Galeopterus variegatus | reverse complement strand
GCACTTCCCAAGCGGCGCACTGTAGCAGTGCGCCACCGGGCCGGCCCAAGATATCATTTTTTAAATTTAATTTTATTTTGTCAATATACAACGTGTTTGATTATTGTGGCCCATTACCAAAACTTCCCTCCCTCCTCCCTACCCCCCTCCCAACAACATCCTATCTGTTTGCTTGTCATACAGACTTCAACAATTACTTCAATTGTAATTGTTATATCTTCTTCCCATCCCCCATTAGTGTATTTATTTATTTTCAGCTCTCACAAATAAGTGAGAACATGTGATATTTCTCTTCCTGTGCCTGACTCATGTCACTTAATATAATTCACGCTAGGTCCATTCATGTTGTTGCAAATGGCAGTATTTCATTCTTTTTTATAGCTGAGTAGTGTTCCATTGTGTAGATATACCACATTTTCCATATCAACTTATCTAATAATGGACATTTGGGCTGGTTCCAATTCTTAGCTATTGTACATACAGCTGCAATGAACATTGGAGACCAGGTATACATTCGACTTGATGATTTCCATTCCTCTGGGAATATCCCCAGCAGTGGGATAGCTGGGTCATGTGGTAGATCGATCTGCAATTGTTTGAGGAACCTCCATACCATTTTCCATAGAGGCTGCACCATTTTGCAGTCCCACCAACAATGTATGAGAGTTCCTTTTTCTCTGCAACCTCGCCAGCATTTATCATTCACAGTCTTTTGGATGTTACCCATCCTAACTGGGGTGAGATGGTATCTCAGTGAGGTTTTGATTTGCATTTCCCAAATGCTGAGTGATGTTGAGCATTTTTTTCATGAGTCTGTTGGCCATTTGTATATCTTCCTTTGAAAAATGCTTATTTAGCTCTTTTGCCCATTTTTAATTGGTTTACTAGTTTTCTCATTGTAAAGTTGTTTCAGTTAATTGTATATTGTGGATATTAATACTTTGTGATATGTATATTTTGCAAATATTTTCTCCCACTCTGTTTGTTGCCTTTTAACTGTTGTTTCTTTTGCTGTGTAGAAGCTTTTTAGTTTGATATAATCCCATTTATTTATTTTTCCTTTGGTTGCAAGTGCTTCGGGAGTCATATTTATGAAGTCTGTGCCCAGTCCTACTTCCTGAAGTGTTTCTCCTATGTTTTCTATAAGAAGTTTTATTGTTTCAGGGTGTATATTTAACACTTTAATCCATTTTGAGATGATTTTAGTATATCGTGAGAGGTATGGGTCTAGTTTCATTCTCCTGCATATGGATATCCAGTTATCCCAGCACCATTTGCTGAAGAGGCAATCTCTTCCCCAGTGTAGACATGGTGCCTTTGTCAAGATCAGATGCCTATAGGTGTGTAGGTTGATTTCTGGATTCTCTATTCTATTCCATTGATCAGTGTGTCTGTTTTTATGCCAGTACCATGCTCTTTTGGTTATTATAGCTTTGTAGTATAGTTTAAAGTCAGGTAGTGTTATGCCTCCAGCTTTATTTTTTTTGCTCAGCATTGCTTTGCCTATGCATGGTCTTTTGTTATTCCATATAAATGTCTGAATAGGTTCTTCCATTTCTGTGAAAAATGTCATTGGAATTTTGATGGGGATTGCATTGAATCTGTAGATCACTTTGGGTAGTAAGGACATTTTCACAATGTTGGTTCTTCCAATTCAAGAGCATGGGATATCTTTCCATCTTCTGGTGTCCTCTTTGATTTCTCTCAGCAGTGGTTTGTAGTTCTCATTATAGAGGTTTTTCACATCCTTGGTTAACTCAATTCCGAAGTATTTCATTGTTTTTGGTGGATATTGTAAATAAGCAAGCTTTCTTGATTTATCTTTCTGCATGTCCACTATTGGGGAATAGAAATGTTACTGATTTCTGTCTGCAGATTTTTTTATCCGGTGGCGCACTGGATAGTGTGCCGCTTGGGAAGCCCGGCGGCGCTCCCGCCCGAGGGTTCGGATCCCACATACAGACCGGTTCCCGCTCACTGGCTGAGCGAGGCGCGGGAGCAACACCAAGGTTTGCAATCCCGTTGCCGGTCCCCGGTCCGGTACGGGGGCAACACTGAGGGTTGCGATCCGTCGCCGGACACGGAAAAAAGACAAAAGACAAAAAAAAAACATTTATCAACTCCAAAGGTTTTTCTGTAGAGGCTTTAGGCTGTTCAATATATAGGATTATGTCATTTGACAACAGGGATGGTTTGACTTCATCTTTTCAAATCTGGATGCCCTTTATTTCCTTCACTTCTCTGATTGCTCTGACTAGTACTTCTAGCACAATGTTGAATAGGAGTAGTGAGAGTGGGCATCCTTGTCTAGTTCCTATTCTTAAAGGAAAAGTTTTCAGCTTTTCCCCATTCAGGATGATATTGGCGGCGGGTTTATCATATATGGCTTTAATTATGTTGAGAAACTTTCCATCTGTACCTAGTTTGTAGAGAGTCTTTATCATGAATGACTGTTGAACTTTATCAAATGCTTTTTCAGCATCTATAGAGATGATCATATGGTCCTTGTGTTTGATTTTGATATGATGTATTGCATTTATTGATTTGCATGTGTTGAACCAACTTTGCATCCCTCAGATGAATCCAACTTGATCATGGTGTATAATTTTGCATATGTGTTGCTGTATTCTGTTAACTAGTATTTTGTTGAGGATTTTTGCATCTATATTTATCAAGGATAACGGCCTGTAGTTTTCTTTCCTAGTTGTATCTTTACCTGGTTTTGGTATCAGGGTGATGTTTGCTTCATAGAATAAGTTTGGGAGAATTGCCTCTGTTTCAATCTCTTGGAAGAGCCTATACAGAATTGGGGTCAATACCTCTTTGAATGTTTGGTAGAATTCTGCTGTGAATCCATCTGGTCCTGGGCTTTTCTTTGTTGGGAGCCTTCTGATAACAGCTTCAATCTCTTTTATTATTATTAGTCTGTTCAGATTTTCTACATCTTCTTGGCTCAGATTTGGTAGTTTGTGTTGAGAAATTCATCCATTTCCTCCAGATTTTCAAATTTGTTGGCATATAGTTGTTTATAGTAGTCTCTAATGATTCCTTGTATTTGAGAGGTATCAGTTGTTATATAACCTTTTTCATTTCTAATTTTTGTTATTTAGGTCTTCTCTCTTCTTTTTTTAGTTAGCCATGCTAATGGTTTGTCAATTTTATTTATCTTT
>NW_007737795.1:35658-44273 GCF_000696425.1 Galeopterus variegatus | reverse complement strand
CTTTATGGTGAAGTATTAGGTTGTTCACTTGCCATCTTTTCATTCTTCTGAAGTAAGCATTTAATGCAATAAATTTCCCCCTTAGTACTACTTTTGCAGTATCCTACAGGTTTTGGTATGATGTATCATTGTTTTCATTCATTTCAATAAATTTTTTGATTTCCTGTTTGATTTCTTCTTGGACCCATATGTCATTAAGTAGAATGCTGTTTAATTTCCATGTGTTTGTATTTGATTTCTAATTTTAATCCACTGTGGTCTGAAAAAACATAGGGGATAATTCCAATCTTTTTGAATTTGTTTAGACTTGATTTGTGACCTAACATGTGATCTATCCTGGAGGATGTTCCATGTGCTGATGAGAAGAATGAATATTCTGAGGTTGTTGGATGGGATGATCTGTAGATATCTGCCAGGTCTAATTGGTCTACAGTGTTGTTTAGATCTGGTGTTTCTCTGCTGATTCTTTGGCTAGATGATCTGTCCAGTATTGACCGTGGGGTGTTCAGGTGCCCTGCTATTATGGTATTAGTGTCTATTTCCTTCTTTAGGTCCAATGGAGTTTGCTTTATAAATCTGGCTGCTCCAACATTGGGTGCGTATATATTTATGATTGTCATGTCTTCTTCATGGATCAATCCTTTTATTATTATGTAGTGGCCCTCATTATCTCTTTTTATGGTTTCTGGTTTTAAGTCTATTTTATCAGACATAAGAATAACTATTCCAGCTCGTTTTTCATTTCTGTTTGCATGGTAAATCATTTTCCATCCTTTCACTCTTAGTCTATGTGAGTCTTTATAGGTGAGGTGGGTCTCTTGAAGGCAGCATATAGTCGGGTCCTCATTTTTAATCCAGTCAGCCAGTTTGTGTCTTTTGATTGGGGAATTTAATCCTTTTACATTGAGTTGTTAGTGAAAAGTGTTGATTTACTCCTAGCATTTTGTTTTAAAAGATTTTTGTTTAAAACTTGATTTTTGTTTGGATGTCTTAAGTGTCTTTTGTTCCTTTCTTTCTGATTTACTGTTTGTCTTCTGCATTTGTTTGTTCCTTGGGTTGTAGATAATTTTTTTTTCTCTTCATTGTTGGCATTTTTATTTTACTAGTGGGTTTTGATTTTTCTTGAGTTTTTACGGCAGTCATAGCTGTTTTTCAGGTACCAAGCCCAGTACTCCCTTGAGAATTTCTTGTAAGGGTGATCATGTGGTAGTAAACTCCTGCAGTTTTTGTTTGTCTGAGAAATATACTATTTGCCCTTCATTTTGGAAGGATAGGCTTGCAGGGTAGGGTATTCTTGGCTGGCAATCTCTGTCTTTTAGTATTTTCAATACATCATCCCATTCCTTTATGCCTTTTCGGGTTTGTGATGAAAAGTCTGATGTTAGTCTGATTGGAGCTCCCTTATAGGTGATTCGATGCTTCTCTCTTGCAGCTTTTAAGGTTCTCTTTGTCTTTCAGTTTTGTGAATTTAACTATAACATGTCTTGGAGAAGACCTTTTTGGGATGAATACAGTTGCGGATCTTTGAGCTTCCTGAATCTAAAGACTTGTATCTTTTCCTATACCTGGGAAGTTTTATGCCACTATTTTGTTGAATATGTTTTCAATGCAATCTCCCTTTTTCCTCCCTATCTGGAATACCCATGACTCTGATATTTGAGCACTTAATGTTGTCTGATCTCTCTTAGATTTTTTTCCAATGTTTTAAATTCTTTTTTCTTTCTTTTTTTTTTGTCTGCCTGTGTTATTTTAAACAGCCCATCTTCAAAGTCAGAAGTTCTCTCTTCTGCTTCTGCAAGCCTGCTGGTTAAACTCTCTGCTGTGTTTTTTATTTCACTGAATGAAGTCTTCAGCTCAGCAAGCTCTGCTACATTCTTTTTCAGGGCATTGATTTCCTTGCACATTTCTTCTTTCAGGTCCTGTACACTTTCCTCATTTCATCGTGCTGCCTAGCTGAGTTTTCTTGTACCTCATTTAGTTTCCTTAGAATTATCACTCGAAATTCCTTGTCAGACATTTCAAGGGCTTCTTCTATAGGATCTAGAGCTTGAGAGTTATTACCCTTTGGTGGTCTTTCTTGATTTTTCATATTTCTAGTATCTTTCCTTTGATGTTTAGTCATTGTGGCAGTGGATTTCATGGTTCACTGGCTTGACACTAATGTCTGGCTAGGATGTTGCTGGGGCTGCCAATTTGGCACAGCTGCCTCTGTGTCTGCTCAGTCACCCACAGGTGCCTTGGGCGCATGCTCACCTTGGGTCTTGGGCCTCTCCAGGGAGGCACCTCTCTGATTAGTGTACACTCAGCCAGGCTGCAGATGGGGTTGAGCAGAGGTGAGGCCTACCTGCTGGGTCACACACTGGCACCACAGGGCATGTGGTCTCTGTGGATCTTGAGCCTCTCCAGCAGTGCACCTCTCTGATTGGCATGCATTCGGCTGGACTGGGACTGGAGTCAGGAGGTGGCAGCAAGGCATGTCTGCCCAGTCATGTGCTGGCACCATGGGCATGTGGTCTCTGCAGATATCGAGCCTCTCTGGCAGGGCACCTCTCTGGTCGGCACTCACTCAGCCAGGATGGGGATGGAGTCGGGCAGCACCAGTGATGCTTGCCTGCTGGGTCGCATGCTGGCACTGCAGGGCACATGGTCTCCACAGATCTTGGGCCTCTGTAGTGGGGTGCCTCACTGGTCAGCATGCACTCAGCCAGGCTGGAGATGGAGTACTGCAGTGGTGAGACCTACCTGCTGGGTCACGTGTTGGCACCACAATGTATGTAGTCTCCACAGATCAGATATCTTATTTCAACATGGACTTCAGGCTCACGTGGTGGTATGTTCTGCCACCCTGACTCTCAGTCTCCTGTGTTGTTTCCACTCACAGAGATGTTTTCCTTCCCATACTTAGCACTACACTATGTGGAATAAAATAATTAGAGCATCCTGAGCAGTAGACAACTTGTATTTACTTCTGTGACACCCATCAACTACATCTTTGTCATAACTATCCCTGATTTTAACCTTACCTTTAATCATGACTCCTGTGGTTGTGGTAAACTTTCTTAAACACCATATGATGCTAAATTGGAGACATTTTCCCACTGAATTTACAGATCCTCCATGAAAGCAACAGGTCTAAGTGTGTTTGGATTCAGCATGGTGCACCTCTCACGTGCCATCTTTGATGCTGTAACAAATAAATCCTCCATATGGCTGCAGTCAGGACCACTTGATCCCCAGACTTGTACTGTCTTCAATTACAGCTCTCCCTGCCATCTTCATCCCAGTCCCATCTATCATCAGCTGCTCTCACTATGACCTTGGTGTTCAATCCAGTCAGCTTAATCAGGTCCTGATCTATTTTTACTCTTGGAAGCTTTTCAACTCTTTCTTTATTAATGTTTTAGTCCCATATTAAAAAAAAAAGAAAGAAAGCAAAACAAAACAAAAAAACTGTTCATCAAGGATTTTATACTAAAAAAAAAATATCTATTATGAATAAAGATTAAATAATAATATTCCAGGGCCAACCCCATGGCTCACTCGGCTGAGTGCAGTGCTGGGAGTGCAGTGGCGCTGGGAGCACCGAGGCCGCAGGTTCAGATCCTATATAGGGATGGCCGGTGCACTCACTGGCTGAGCACAGTGGGGCGACACCAAGCCAAGGGTTCTGATACCCCTACCAGTCACACACACACACAAAAAAATATAATAATAATAATAATAACATTCCAGATGAATAAAAACTGAACTAAATTATTGCTAGCACACAGACATTATGAGAAATACTAAAAGAATTTTTTCAGGCTGAAAACAATTAAGCTCAGAAAATAATTTCAGTGCATAAGGAAGACAAAGAGCACTAGCAAAGGTAATTATACAATTAAAAGATGAAATAAGTTAATTTTTTAATCTTTAATTTAAGGGGACTATGAGACAGAGGGTATTCAAGGATCGCCTCAAAGCCTCACTCTTTCACATTATTTTTATACATCAACTACCACAATCATGGCAGAAACATGGAATATTAAAAGTAATGAGCAACTCACACATAAATAAAAATCTATCAAAACAGAATGAAAGACTAATAGAATTAATTTAATAGGACTAAAGAAGTAAAGATAATAAGTTAATTTGAAAATCCTTCAGATCAAGATCTGAAAAGAATATCCCAGATTGTATTGGTGTCATTGTCACCATGTGATTGCCTGCAGCACCTCAGGCCCCTCCCAGAAGAAGATCCTCACCAAATGTGTCCCCTGGAATGTGGATTTCCCAGTCTCCAAATGATGAAGTTTGGATGTGTCGTCCCCTCCAAAACTCATGTGGAAATTTGATCTCCAATGTGGTAGTGTCAGAAACTGATTGAGTCATGGCCCTCATGAATGCATTAATGCTTTCTCTGGGGGAGGAGGGGTAGTGAGTGAGTTCTCACTCTATTAGTTCCCACGAGAGTTTGTTGTATATAGGACCCTGGCACCTCTTGCTTCCACAAGCCATGTGATCTGTTCATACCACCAGCAGCCTGCACTTTCTGCCATGAATAGAAGCAGCCCGAGGCCTGTGCCAGATGCAACAATCATAAGCCAAATAAATCTCTCCTTTTTATAAATCACTGAGTCTCAGGATTTCTGTTATAGCAACACAAAATGGACTAAAACATGAAAACTGTAAGAAATAAATTTTGTTTCTTTACAAATTATCCAGTTTCAGGTATTCTGTTATAAGCAACAGAAAACTGCCTCATACAGCCACAATCCAAATTCAAATAGTATACATTAAACATGCAATTTTTTGTTTTCATATCAATTGTACCTTTACAAAACTGTTAAAAAACAATAAGGATAAAGCACCATAGAGATAAAACAAAATCTCAACCGAGAGAAAAAAACTTTGACTATATCCAGCAACCGCTTATAACTAAAACCCTAAACAAACGAAGAATTACAGTAAACTTCTACAAACTGATATATGGCATGTATGAGAAGCCAACCATAAACATACTTAATGGCAAAAATAGAATGCTTTTCCCATAAGATTGGGGACAGAGCAGAAATGTTCACTTTTACTACTTCTACTCAACACTGTGCTGGAGGGTTTTGTTAAAAACAAAACAAAACAAAACAAAGCAAAAAACTGTCAATGAGTAGAAGGAAAGACCTGGTGTTATAACAAACTAGTATTCAGCAGTCAAAAAGATTTAAATACTGATACTTGCTACAACAGGAATGGAGCTAAAAAACATTAAGCTGACAGAAAGAAACCAAACACAAAGGGTCATATACTGTGTGATTCCAATTAAAAGACATGTCCAGAAAAGGTGACTCTCTAGAAACAGCGTAGAGATCAGTAGTTATCTAGGTCTGGGGGAAATGGGATGTGACTGCAAATAGCATGAAGCTTTTGGGGAGGCTAATGGAAATGGGCTAAAGTTGGACAAAACTTATGGTCTTATAACTCTGCAAATATACCACAAAACAGAGGATGTGCACTTAAAACATGATAACTGTCTCAGCAGCCTGGGTCCTGAGATGTAGGCTTCCGAGAGGCACCTGAATTCCATCCCAGAAGAGTACATATAGGACTTATGCCTTCCTCTGCCCGTACATGATGGGGGCTGAAGCCCCGCAGGTGCCACTGAGTGATAAGGGGCACCTGAGGCTCCAAGGACTGCTGAATGCACGTGATCTCTCTCTCTCTCTCTCTCTCTCCCTCTCTCTCTCTCTCTCTCTCTCGGTCATGGTGGAAAACTGGATATCCACATGAAAAAAATTCACATTGGACTCTTATGTTACACAATACACAAAATCAACTCAAAATGGATTAAAGATTTACAAATAAGACCTAAAATGATAAAACACCAAGAAGAAAATGGGAAAAGTTCCATGACATTGGTTTTGACAATGATCTTTTTGGATATACACTAAAAGCACAAAAACTAATGGAAAAATAAAGGGGGACTATATCAAACCAAAAAGTTTCTGCATAGCAAAGAAGATCAACAAAATGAAAAGGGGAAGTAAGACAATATTTGCAAATCATATTTTCAGTAGGAGAGTAATATCAAAAGTATTTAAGGAACACATACAACTCAATAGCAAACAAACAAACAAACAAAAACCAAACAACCCAAATAAAAAATGGGTAAAGGGTTTGAACAGATATTTTTTCCAAAGAAGACATGTAAGGGGCCAACATGTCTTTGAAAAAGTGCGCAACATCACTAATCATCAGGGAAATGCAAATGAAAGCCACAGTAAAATACTACCTCACAACTGTTTGGCTATTATCAAAAAGTTAAAAGATAACATGTATTGGCCAGGATGTGGAGAAAAGGAAACTGTATAAACCGCTGGATGGAATATAAATTGGATACAGCCATCATGAAAAACAGTATGAAGGTTTCCCAAATAAAATTATAAATNTTGCTACAACAGGAATGGAGATAAAAAACATTAAGCTGACAGAAAGAAAACAAACACAAAGGGTCACATACTGTGTGATTCCAATTAAAAGACATGTCCAGAAAAGGTGAATCTCTAGAAACAGAGTAGCGATCAGTAGTTATCTAGGTCTGGGGGAAATGGCATGTGACTACAAATAGCATGAAGCTTTTGGGGAGGCTAATGGAAATGTGCTAAAGTTGGACAAAACTTACGGTCTTATAACTCTGCAAATATACCACAAAACAGAGGATGTGCACTTAAAACATGATAACTGTCTCAGCAGCCTGGGTCCTGAGATGTAGGCTTCTGAGAGGCACCTGAATTCCATCCCAGAAGAGTACATATAGGACTTATGCCTTCCTCTGCCCGTACATGATGGGGGCTGAAGCCCCGCAGGTGCCACTGAGTGATAAGGGGCACCTGAGGCTCCAAGGACTGCTGAATGCACGTGATCTCTCTCTCTCTCTCTCTCTCTCTCTCTCTCTCTCTCTCTCTCTCTCGGTCATGGTGGAAAACTGGATATCCACATGAAAAAAATTCACATTGGACTCTTATGTTACACAATACACAAAATCAACTCAAAATGGATTAAAGATTTACAAATAAGACCTAAAATGATAAAACACCAAGAAGAAAATGGGAAAAGTTCCATGACATTGGTTTTGACAATGATCTTTTTGGATATACACTAAAAGCACAAAAACTAATGGAAAAATAATGGGGGACTATATCAAACCAAAAAGTTTCTGCATAGCAAAGAAGATCAACAAAATGAAAAGGGGAAGTAAGACAATATTTGCAAATCATATTTTCAGTAGGAGAGTAATATCAAAAGTATTTAAGGAACACATACAACTCAATAGCAAACAAACAAACAAACAAAAACCAAACAACCCAAATAAAAAATGGGTAAAGGGTTTGAACAGATATTTTTTCCAAAGAAGACATGTAAGGGGCCAACATGTCTTTGAAAAAGTGCGCAACATCACTAATCATCAGGGAAATGCAAATGAAAGCCACAGTAAAATACTACCTCACAACTGTTTGGCTATTATCAAAAAGTCAAAAGATAACATGTATTGGCCAGGATGTGGAGAAAAGGGAACCTTATAAACCGCTGGATGGAATATAAATTGGTACAGCCATCATGAAAAACAGTATGAAGGTTTCCCAAATAAAATTATAAATAGAACTCCCATATGAGCTAGCAATCCCACTTCTCAATATTTAGCAAAGGAAATAAAATCACCATCTCAATGATACCTGTACTTTCATGTTTATTTCATCATTAGTCATAATAGCAAAATATAGGCCTTAAACAAAGAAGAAAATCCTGCCATTTGTGATAATCTGAATACAAAAGGAAAGGCCTGGAGGACATTAGATTAAGTGAAATAAACCAGACACAGCATGTACCAAATCAGAAAACAAAGTGATACATAGGAAAACAAACAAACAAAAACTAAACCAGGATCCCCAAACAGTACCCATTAGGTCTTATCCATGGATAAAGAGAAGGGGGGTTTGTCAGGAGGAATCTTATCACTAGTGGTATGTACTCTGCTGGGGGCAGGGGGTGATTCTTCTAGACTCTCTTCTCTCTGGGCTCTAACTCCAGGAACAATAGCCAGCCCATTCTCCCCTAATCAGGATGCTCTGTCACCTTTAATCATAAACATTGGGTCCAAAATAGGTCACATGAATACCTCACTAAAAGAGTATAAGTCCCTTAAGCACTTTTCATAAGTTATCTCTGTGATCCTCAATAACTTTGAGTTACCTGATAATCACCCACTTTCTGGAGCTGCAGAGCTGAATGCCATAATAAAGACTGGTCCAGCTCAACGGTCTGTTTCCCTGTGACACTCATATGTCATTTCCTGAAGAATCACCAGGAGGCAACATGAAACAGGGTGCTTAATTGGTGTGGGAGGTGTAACCAAATGTTAGAAGCTCAGTGTTTGTTGAATTAGTAAATATATTCCTCTTACAAAGTTAACATAACTTGAATATAAGATGATGATGGAGAAAATAATCAAAATGAAGCATGTTTTCCAAAACCCACTGTCTTAAGTTTCTTCAAGTTGGTGTGGACATCTTGTTCTTCAGATAAACATTTGCGGTAGAACTGCTGATTTGTGGATCCATGTATAACCTGCTGGTACTAATAAG
>NW_007737795.1:33541-34390 GCF_000696425.1 Galeopterus variegatus | reverse complement strand
AGGGAAAAACAAACACCTTAAAACTCTTGATAGAAGTTTCTAAAATGTTTTTCAGAAAGTTTGTATAGTTTAACCTCCTACCAGCATTTCACTGTCTTTGTTTAGCACCCATCGTTGGTTATAGTAATGGTAACTTGAACAGTGGTCACAAGAGTGGAGGTGAAGAAAAAGTGACAGACTTGACAGGTTAATTCAAGCCCAAACCAAGAAAATCAAATATCGGTTGGTCCATGAGAGGTTAATAAGATTTTTTTGATAGAGAACATAAAGGAAAAAAAAGATTTTTTCTTTTGCATTGTGAGTTATTATTGTTAGGATTGTTATTTGTTTGTTTTGTTTTGTTTTTTATTGGAAAATGCAGGATTATGTGTTTCAGGAGACAAGTTTATAAATCATAGAGTCCAGAGGAGAGTCTCATGAGATACAGGAGTTCTGCTAGGATAGAAAATCCAGAACCAACTAGAAACACGGAGATAAACTAATAAGGCTGGCCAGAGAGAGAATATCAATGAGAACAAATAGCAAGCCTTGAACATGTCATTTTAACTGTGGCATCTGAACACAAAAAAAGAACTAAAAGGAAGAGCAGGAGAGGATGATGAGAAAGCAGGAGGTCAGTGTCAACTTAAACCACGGAGAAGTGTCAGCAGCTACTGGGAGGTAAGAAGTAAGGTAAAGACACAAATCACCCATGGACAGAGCCAGGAAGTCATAGTTGACCTGAACAAGGTGAGGTTTACTTCACCACTCCCATGTGGAGCAGACTATAAAGCACACCATCTGTCCTTGACTTTGACTTGCTTTTTAACCAAAATTGCAAGTAGGGATTTCATTTCATTTCATTTCATT
>NW_007737795.1:28528-33153 GCF_000696425.1 Galeopterus variegatus | reverse complement strand
CCTTGCTCTCTGTCACACCTACATGGAGCTAAAAATGCTATATTTAGAACTATTTCAAAGTTTTTAAATTTACTTTAGAAAAACAAACAATATTTTTTCAGGCATCCAAAGTCTTAACATATTACAAATGTCTATAACAAAATCCACAGCAAGTAGCATTAAGGCTGAAAATTTTGGAGCAGTCCTAGCAAAATGAGGAATAACAGAGATTGTGTATGATCAATGATCAAATAATACCGTCCTTGTATTCCCAATTAATATAGAATGAAAAGGAAATGTAAAGTCTAAAGGCATTTAGAAGACAGTTATCTTAAAAAAAAATAATGAACTGTAGAGAAAAGCAGATGAGGAAAATTAAATCTGATCCTCTGAAATTTACTGAGAGGAGAGGCAAATCAGAGTTCAGTGGGGATATGGCATCTGTGCAACCACCAACTTGCGGGTACCAGTAAATTTTATTGCTGCTGTGTTAGAGGAACTTCAGGACCAATTTAAATAAACTACTTCAGGTTTGAGGTGTCAGAAAAATCCCGAGCCAAAGAAAAGGACTGAAACTTTCTGTTTAGATGAGACCAAGTAGACCTATTACTTCCTTCTCTTCTCCTATGAGTACAAGTATAAACGTTTAAAATAACCGAAGGGACACCCATAGGAGAACTCGAAATGTAGTAAAATCAAACACCACAGCGGCAGGACATCAGTGTTCCCAACCCAACTGAATTAGGAGACACCTGGTGTTTTCTTCAACCGGTCATCAGAAAGAAACCAGGAAGGTACACGCCTTCTGGAATTGAACCTGATCTCTGTGACAACACCTGGTGACCACCCATGCCAAGCATGATCTGAAAAGAAGAGATCTGGAGCCCTGAGGACAATTAGTGGCCAGTAGAGCTTATCTTTCTCCCTGCAAGTCCAGAGACTCCCCACCTAGAGATGCCAAGGCAGCCAGGCAGGACCTGCACAAACAGCACAAAAGAAAAACAAAAAGAAAAGAAACCAGGCACAAACAGCATTCTCTCCCAGGAAGATGGCTATGCAAGTATGTCATGTCACAAGAAATTCTTCCTGTTTCTTGCCTTCCAGGAGGAGAGTGTCCAGGGCCTGTGGTGACAGCTCTGATGTGATTTGCTCACAGACTTTGACAATGGTACTCACAAGTAAGCACACAACAATCTGCCCCTAGCACCAATAACTTCATGTTTCTTTTGTACACAAAATACATTCATTACATTTCAACAGTCTCAAAAGTCTTAACACATTTCAACATCAACTCTATTGTTTCTGGTCCAAATTCTCATATACATCTTCTAAATCATGTCCAGGTAAGATTTGAGGTATGATTTATCCTGAGGCAAAGATTATCTCTAGCTGAACCTGTAAAACCAGACAAGTTCTCTGCTTCCAAAATAAGATGGTGAAACAGGCATAGGGTTTAAATTCCCACACTTAAAGGTAGAAACAGGAAAGAAAGAAGGATTATTGGACCCACGCCATTACAAAACCTGGCAGTACAAATCCATCACATCGTAAATATTGAAAATTATTCTCTTTGGGTCTGTCCCCTGCCTTCCAGGCCCACTGGGGGGCAGTGTCACCCCAACAGCCCTGTGTGGCAGTCCTGCTGTTTTAGCTTGGTGGGATACCACCCACAATGCTCTGTGCAAGGGTCCTACCCCTGGGCTCCTATGTGACTTTCCTGCCAACATGACATTCTAGTACAGACCAATACATGTGGTCCTGCTTAGCACAGAAGGCCCCTTTGAAACAGAGGTGGAAATACCCTTACCCCTGAGGAACATATACTTTGGGCCTATAATAGTAGTGGTAACCTTGATAATCTTTAAAATGCCTTTTGGGTCCTTCTCTTTTCTTGAGAGAGAGTGTATGTTTGCAGCCAAATAACTCTATTAGTCCTGTCCTTTAAAATTCTAAAAATCTGATTCTAAGGTCTGGAGGGAAGCACACACAGCTCAGCAGGCACCGAGGTGACCTGAGACCTGCACAGCACCAGGAGCTCAGTCTACTTTTCCTTTTCAGGAAAGCTAGAAGAGGAGCCAAGGTAGTTTAGTATAGATACTGCCAGACCTTCTATAACCACAAAGACAGTTCACCACCACAGTAGCTGCCAGGGCCACTCTACAGGCAACCTGCCACTCATTTGACTACACTGACATGAGAAGAGTCACCAGTGAAGCCTGCAAATAGAGGAGGAAGTCTTTATCCTCACAGCCAAATCCAGAGAAACAGAAGAAGCAAGTCCTCTAGCGGATGACCAAACATCAATGAAAAATACTAGAACTACAAAAAAAAAAAAAAAAAAAAAAAAGATATGACACCAGCAAAGGAAAACAGTAATGCTGAAATTCCAGGCCCCATAGAACAGGGAATCCTTGAAATGTCTGAAAAAGAATTCTGAGCAATGGTCTTAATAAAGCTTGAAGAATTAAAAGAAGACTCAATTAGAGAATACAAGGAAACAAGAAAAAATACCTAGAATATGAAGGAGGAAAATTACAAAGAAAACAATACCTTAAAAAAGAATGTAGAATTCCTAGAAATGAAACATTCATGTATTAAAGTAAAAAACACAACAGAAAGCTTAAGTAGCAGGCTAGAGCAAGCAGAAGAATTTCAGAACTTGAAGATGGTCTTTTTGAAATAACCGAGACCAAAAAAAAAAAAAAAAAAGGAAAAAAGAATTAAAAATAATGAGGAAGATTCGAGATATCAGACAACCTCAAGCACTCTCACATCTGAATTGTGGGTATTCCAGAAAGGGAGGAAAAAGGAAAAGGTATTGAAAACCTGCTCAAGGAAATAACAGAAAACTTCCCGGGGGTAGGGAGAGATGCAGACCTTCAGATCCAAGAAGCTCAAAGGTCCCCAAAAAGATATAATCCAAAAAGATACTCTCCAAGACACATTATAGGCAAATTTGCAAAGCTCAAAGACAAAGAGAATTCCAAAAGCAGCAAGAGAAAAATGTCAGGTCACCTATAAGGGAACCCCTATCAAAATAATAGCAGACTTCTCAACTGAAACCCCACAGGCCAGAAGAAAGTGGAATGATATATTCAAAACAATAAAAGAAAAAAATTGCCAGCCAAGGATTCTTTACCCAGCAAGGCCTCCTTCAGAAATGAGGGAGAAATAGTGTATTTCCCATACAAACAAAACTTGTCAGAGTTCACAACCATATGACCAGCCCTGCAAGAAATTCTTAAGGGAATCCTGCATCTGGAATCTGAATAATGAATGTCACTACCACAGATACACAGCAAAGAGCAAAACCTGCTGTCAAAACAAAAATGCCAGTGAGAAAGAGCAAAAAGCTAAATCATGCCACCTCAAATATCCAACTAACACAGAAGAGAAATAAAAGGCAAAGTAAAGATCAAAAGGTATTTAAAACATCTAAACAAAAGGCAATTAAATGAGAAGAATTAAACAATATCTGTCAGTAACCACCTTAAATGTGAATGGATTAAATTCCTCACTCAAAAGGCACTGATACACTGATTGGATTAAAAAGCTAGGGCTGACCCCATGGCTCACTCGGGCGAGTGCGGCACTGGGAGCGCCGAGGCCACGGGTTTCTATCCTATATAGGGATGGCCGGTGTGCTCACTGGTTGAGCGCGGTGTGGGCGACACCAAGCCAAGGGTTATGATCCCCTTACCAGTTCACAAAAAAAAAAAAAAAAAAAAAAAAAAAAAAAAAAAAGACACAAGTATATGCTGTCTTCAAGTGACCCACCTCACCTATAGAGACACACAGAGACTAAAAGTGAAGGGATGGAAAAATATATACCATGCAAATGGAAACCAAAAATGATCAGGAGTAGCTACTCTTATATTGGATAGAATAGGCTTTAAACCAAAAATATATGAAGAGACAAAGAAGGCCACTATATAATGATAAAAGGATCTATCCAGCTAGAAGAAATAACAACCATAAATATATATTAACCCAATACTGGAGCACCCAGATATATAAAGCAAACACTCTTAGACCTAAAGAAAGAATTAGGCCCTAATACATTTATAGTGGGTGACCTGAACACCATTCTCTCAGTATGGGACAGATCTTCCAGGCAACAAATCAACAAAGAGACACAGGATTTAAATTACATGTTAAATCAACTGGACCTGGCAGATATACAGAGAATGTTTCACCCAACAACTATAGAACATACTTTCTTCACATCAGCTCATGGAACATTCTCCAGGATAGGCCACATATCAGGTCACAAATCTAGTCTCAACAAATTTTAAAAATTTGAAATCATTCCAAGTATCTTTTCAGACCACAACGGACTAAAATTGGAAATTAATAACAGGCATAACTCTAGAAACTATATAAATACATGGAAACTAAATAGGCTCCTGAACAACCAATGGGTCTGACAAGAAATTAAAGAGGAAATCAATAAATTTCTAGAAACTAATGAAATTAAAGATACATCATCCCAAAACCTGTGAGACACTGCCAAAGCAATACTAAGAGGCAGATTTATTGCAATTAATGCTTATATCAAAAGAACAGAAAGACTGCAAATAACCTAAAATAATCCCTGAAAGAACTTGAAAAACAACAAAAATCCAAACCTAAAGGTAGTAGACAGA
>NW_007737795.1:26082-27713 GCF_000696425.1 Galeopterus variegatus | reverse complement strand
AACAGAATTAAATGAAATACAATAGAAAAGATCACCAAAACAAAAGGCACATCTTAATTCAGACCAGCCAAATTCCAGGTGTTTAGTGGCCACATGTGGACCTTGGCTGCCACATTGCAAATGCAGCTGAGGGTTCTGATGTCCTTGACACAAGGAAGGCGAAGTGCCTGAATCACCCTTCTCTGCCAGAACCAAGGGAACACCCCTCCCCACCAACAACTCTCCTCAGGCCCAAGGGTGGGAGAGTTGGTGTAGAGTATGCATAAAGCAAATGTACTTCACAGAGCCTGGTTTTCCAAAGCCTTGCAGTTTCAAATATTGACCTTGCAAAGGACAGAAAATTTTCCCAAGGATATATAGTCTCTGTTGTAAGATAAAGAATTGTAACACAGCAGCAAAGTTGATGGCTCAAAGACAGACAGGTTACTGATTGATATGTAAAGATGCTAGGAAATTGCTGTAAGAAGAGAATATTTGCTACAATCAAGATTTGTTAGTGGATCAACTTAACTGCATGTTATCAGCTTCTATTGTTAAACTGTACTTAGCAAAAACCCCACCTGTGTTCTCTTCCTGTAACTTCCTGGGCTGGAAAATAAAAGCAGGAAGAGAACCCCAATTCATGGTTAATTTCTCAAATGGAAGGAATGCCTCTATCTTGAGGGTTCTGGGAGATTAACCTCTTTCTGGGGCTTCTCACTGCTCAGAAGAGATGGGCTTTGAGTAATCTTTGGTGGCTCCATCACCCAGGGGAAAAGGAGTGACAAATCTGAGGGAGGCAAAGCAACAAGGTGGTGCCTGGGGAGGCAGCAGGAAGCTGCAGGAGGAAAGTGCCCAAAGATAGACCACTGATTCCCATGTGCTGCTTAGAGTGGGCCCATTTCCCCTTGCTAAAGATCAGGCAGCAATGGAAAAAGAACGGTCCAGAAGGAAGGAACACCATGTCCTAACAACTGTCCACTGCCTTGTCTTACAGTGTCCTAACAACTGTCCACGGCCTTGTCCTACAGTTTGGATTTGGAGGGAAAAGATTAAAGGCAAACTTCTTATTGTGCAATTTGGCCTTGACCTTAGGGGATCACCGAAGTGTTAGTAGAAGAATAAATACCTCAGAATATTAATATCTATCTGATGATGCCATGAGTGAACTTGTTGCACTTTAAAACAGACGAGACACTGAGTTAGAATTTTTGTGCAAATATGTAATATTAAAATTCGTATTGATGTATAACATGCAAATAAAAATATATGCACTTTCATGTAAAGCTCAATGAATTATTACAAAGCAAATACACTTGTGTAAGCAAGAAGTAGAACCAGCCTCACTCATGCCTCTTGACAATCACTTTCTCCCACCCTTCTCTCCAAAGGTAACCAGGATCTTAAGAGCTAACAATGTAGATCAAACTCATTTTATAGAAGCGCTTTTTACACAACATTTTAATGATATACAAATAAACAAAATAGTACTATGGACCTGCCACCCAGCCTTTTTTTTCTTTTGAAATTTTAATTTTCTTTTCTTTTTTTTATTGAAGCATAATTGATTATACATATTTGGGGGTACGGTGTTAACAACACTCTCCTGTGTAGGTAAAATAGACTTTAAACCAAAAATATATAAAGAGACA
>NW_007737795.1:24566-25082 GCF_000696425.1 Galeopterus variegatus | reverse complement strand
ACTTTTTAAACCGATAATATTTTAATCATCAGAAAACTTCTTGCACTCCTCCCCAGGCAATGTTTTCCTCCCCCAGAGGCAATATGCTGCCGTGGTACATTTCACCACTGGTTCATTTTGCCTGCAATCGTACAGCATGTACGAGTGCTGTCTCATTCAGCACGTCTGAGATTCACTCGAGCTGTGTGCCTCAGCAGTTGTTCCTTTGTATTGCTGAGCAGTGCTCTGTTGTATGAATGCTCCACAACTTGTACATCCATTCCTCTATTGATGGGCACTTGGGATATTTCCTGCTTTTAGCTATTATGTCTAAAGGAACTATGGAAGTTTTTAAACACTTTTGTATTTAATTTTTATTAGCATTTAGATGACATCTCTTTATACTTAAAGCTGGTGGTCCAGGGATTAAAATACATATCTTTAACATATCAGAATCTACTTAGAGTCAATATTGAACTGTTTTAATAAATGTAAAATATAAAAGCCTTGCTGCACAACAGTTCCATTTACCTCCTG
>NW_007737795.1:23897-24352 GCF_000696425.1 Galeopterus variegatus | reverse complement strand
ATTACATATTTACACATTATGAATCCCCAACTACAGTGTTTATAAAGTTTGAGTTAAACAGCCATAGGCTTTTAAAGAAATTAAGAGAAGAAAAGGCATTAATAAATATTTGGAGCTAGATATTTTGAAGCTTTGCGAATACACTGCTTCTCCTTTGAGTTTCACCCACAAGTTTTCCACTCACCAGTGAATCTTGCCTATTACTCTGGATGTCTAGTAGTGACTTTATCTTTTGCATTATCCATCTACATTTACTGCTTGCAATTCTTCTGTAAGGAAAACTTGTCTCTGTCTTTCTCCCTTAATTTGTTTCTTCCTTTCTTTCTTTCTCTCTTCCTTTCTTATTTAATCATTTGTGGTATGAGTATCGACAAATGGATATTTATTTTATTTTCTGAGTTATAATCTAATGCTATCATTATTTATTTTTTGCTCATGTTATTCTAGCTTGGGAC
>NW_007737795.1:22084-22984 GCF_000696425.1 Galeopterus variegatus | reverse complement strand
CTTTCATAACGTGTTTGTGAGGGTGTCAATCCAAAGAACATTTCAAACCTGGTAAAATAAGAGAGAACAGAAGGAGGTCCCAAGGATATGTGAAGACAACACTATGACCCACATCTTTCCCTGAAATAATTTTTTAAAACATAAATAAAAATTTTAAAATGTCCCTTGGATGAGATTCTGCTTAATAAAGAGGACACCAAGGAGGCTCACCTAGATATGAAGAGGAGAATCCAGAAAAATGAGGCCTGTCTTGCAATCTGGGTGTGAACACATGACCCAAACTTCCAGTGTGACCCACCTTCCCCACATGTCCCCCATGTAACCTCCACAGCAACAGGAGACATTCTGATCAAACATGATATAGTTTGGATGTTTGTCCCCCAAACCTTTGTCCCCACAAAGCTCATGTGGAAATCTGATCTCCAATGTGGCAGTGTTGGGAGCTGTTTAGGTTATGAGGGGTGGATCCTTCATGAATAGATTAATGCCCTCCCTTGGGGGGGTGTTAGTGAGTTCTTGCTCTATTAGTTACCATGACAGCTGGTTGTTAAGAGCCTGGCACCTCCCCTCTCTCTCTTGCTTTCTCTCACCATGTGATCTACTTGCACTGTCAGGCTGCCCTTCCACTTTCCATCATGAGTAGAGGAAGCCTGAGACCTGTGCCAGATGCAGATGGCAGCTGTCCCAGAACTGTGAGTCAAATAGGCCACTTTTAAAAAAAATAAATTACTCAGTCTCAGGTGTTCTTTTATAGGAACACAAATATGAACTATTACAGAAAGTTGGTACCAAGGAATCAGACACTGGAAAATATGGAAGCAGCTTTGGAACTGGGCAAAGGTTGGAGGAGTTTGGAGAACTCAGAAGGAAAAAAGACAAGGGAAAGATTGGAACTTCTTA
>NW_007737795.1:19994-20273 GCF_000696425.1 Galeopterus variegatus | reverse complement strand
TGATGCCCACGTTGTTTTAAGGCTGAAGGTATGCTGAATGCAACAGCAGTGGAGGTACAGCAGCCTCCACCCAGATATCAGAGGTTGTATGGAAAGGACTGGGAGTTTAGGCAGAGACTTGCTGCAGGGGTGGAGCTACCACAGAGAGCATCTTCTAGAGCAATGCAGAGCAGAAATGCGGGGTTAGAACCCCTACAGAGAGCCCCCATTAGAGCAATGTCTAGTAGAGCCAAGGGAGCAGGACCACTTCCAGGACCCAACAACTGTAGGGCCACTAGG
>NW_007737795.1:17089-18075 GCF_000696425.1 Galeopterus variegatus | reverse complement strand
CAGACATACATGCACATAACAAAGAAGCCCAACATTAAATGAAAACAGGGAAAATTTAAAAGAAGCGGACTGTTCTACATAAATATTTGGAGACATCAACTGCCACCTTCAATAACGGATTAAACAGCTAGGCAAAGGACTGACAAGAACAACATCTGCATAACATTTTAAAATAACATGACTTAACAGATATCTATGTAGCTCACACCACCCAACAACAAAATACACATTCTGTTCAGTGCACATGGAACATTTTCCAGAAAAGACCATTTGCTAAGCCACAAAATAGCAACAAACTTAAAGACTGAAATAATACAAAAT
The DNA here is from genome assembly GCF_000696425.1 of Galeopterus variegatus. Classification (NCBI taxonomy): domain Eukaryota; kingdom Metazoa; phylum Chordata; class Mammalia; order Dermoptera; family Cynocephalidae; genus Galeopterus; species Galeopterus variegatus. The sequence goes on along the minus strand of NW_007737795.1, from coordinate 17,754 downwards.
ATGTTCTCTGAAAACAATATGCTTAAGTTAAAAATCAGTAACTGAAGGATATTTGAGGAGTTCACAATTATGTAAAAAACAAGCAACATGCTCCCAAATAGCCAGTGGGTCATAGCAAAAGTCACAAGAAAAATTGGAAACACATTGAGATGAATAAAAAGTAAAACACAATATGCCAAAACTAAAAAAAGGACTTAGAACACTGATAGCCATAAATGTTCGTATATATGTACCTACATAGATTTTTTAAAAAAGAAATATCTGAAATCAATAAGTTAACCTTTTCAACTGAAAAACTGGTAAAAGAACAACCCACTTAGCTCAGTTGGTTACAGATTTGGTGTTACAACACCAAGGTTAAGGGCTCAGNCAGCCCAGCCTGACTCTGCCCTGCCCCTTCATTCTGGTAGAGCATGAGAAGCCAAAGCGTGCCTTCCCCATGGGCCCCAACAGCTGGCAGTACTGTTGAGGGTCACTCTTGCTCATGTGATGAAAGTTCATTTACTGCATTATCAATTAAGTTTCTTCAGTCAGTTTTAATTCTGTAATTTTATTCATTGCCACCTAGCTCATCACTGTCTATTCACTCATCTGCCTGTTCATATAGGCATCCAGCCAACCACCTGTCTATCCTCTCTACTCACCCATTATCTTTCCATCCACCC
>NW_007737795.1:11417-11954 GCF_000696425.1 Galeopterus variegatus | reverse complement strand
TGCATGCATCAGCTACTTTCAGGTGCAGGAGCAAGCAAAGTTTCTAGCACATATGCAGGCATGTGGCTGAGGTTAATGACTTTGTACCTGTGTTTCCACAGTTCTCACTCTTCCCTGAAGAATGGGTACAGACAGCTAGAAGTTTTTCAAAAAATAAAATCTCCTTTTCTTGACACTAGATAAAGAACACCTTCTCAAAAACCTTCATTTAACTGATTTGCTTTACTTCTTAAACAAATATATTAGGGAGCTCCAGACCACAACCTTGTGCACCCTCTCCTTGCTGGTCTAAGACATTTTGTTCTGCAATCCAAGCTGTGCCCACCAACTTTGCAAAATGTTTTTGGCTCCTTCTAAATTAAACTTGTATTCTCCCCCAGATTTTTGGCACACACACCCTGTGCTTGACAATTCACTGCTTCTGAAGGCTTTTGTTTTGTGCATTGAAATTTTGACTGTCTTGAGTTTCATAGAAAGTGGAATCTCCTGAGAAGGAAATGCTGACTTCAAAAGCCGCCGCTACCAAACAGAAATCTT
>NW_007737795.1:10677-11407 GCF_000696425.1 Galeopterus variegatus | reverse complement strand
TCTTGAGTTTCATAGAAAGTGGAATCTCCTGAGAAGAAGGAAATGCTGACTTCAAAAGCCACTGCCAAACAGAAACCTGAGCCCCTAAACATAAAACTCTTGGTTCACTTGCTTTCGTACCCAGAATCTCCAAGTTCTCCTCTAAAGACCACCTCTTTCCAGGATTCAATCCTAGGTCTTCCTCAACTTCATAATTTCTGATGTGGTGGTACACAGGCTGAGTCCTGGGCCTCTTTTCTTATTTTATCAACTTCCAAGGTGACCTCCAGTACAACTTGAAATAACAGCTTTAGGACACCAATTTCAAATTTGCATCTCCAATACTAATGCCCACACGCAAATTTAGAATTTGTATTCATGTACATATTATAGGTCAAAATGTAAAAAGAGTTAGTTTGAACTCAAGCTGTGCTAATGTAAACAATAAACTTCCTAAAACTTACTTCTCTGAACGTCCTTCCTAAATTCTCACATTCCATTTTTTTCTCTCTCTAGTAAAACATTCCTCACAATTTTTATTCAACTACTTAACATATACTATTTTCTTATTTCTCTCTCATCAGAAGGTAAACTCCATAAAAGAAAGACATTATTTAGGTTACTGCTGTCAAAAATACAATTACAAAATTACCAGTGCTTAAAATCTGCTTGGTGAAGATTGTTGAAAGAATAAATAAATGTATGAATAAACATCTATGCTGTAGTATGAATGACCCCACAAAACTCATAT
>NW_007737795.1:7963-8577 GCF_000696425.1 Galeopterus variegatus | reverse complement strand
CAGGCATCAGTCCCCAGAGCCCTTTTTCTTCCAGGTTGTCCACTGGGAGACTTGACCCACAAAACAGTATCCTCTGTAGACCTGACACTGTGGCTGCTGCCATAGGAGCCTTGAGCCACCTGGCTGCACCCGCCGGAGCCCCACCTCATGTGATCTCACTACAGGAGCCTTGGGCCACAGGCAGCAGCCTCTGTAGCCCTGTCCCACATGGCATTTGCCCAGCCTCACACTCTTTAGTCCTGCTTCCTTCAGTTACATGACAGAAACCCTGCACCACTGGAGGCCACAGCCTCTGGAGCCCCATCCTTCATAGCTCCAAGACCAGAGCACAGCACTGCTAGGCCACAGCCCCAGGAGCACCATTCCACATGGTCTCAGTTGCCTTCAGCCACATCACACCCATCAGTGCCACCAGTCTAATAAGTGTACCGGGAACTACTGAGTCTACCTGAAATTACTGAGACTATAGAGTCTACCTGGAAACCAAACTAAACATCCCACGCAACAGGCAACAACAACAAAAAATCTGCAAGAGGGACTCTCTCCTGAAAATCACACAAGTAACTGAAGAAACAACTGCTGCAACAGATGACCATAAATCAATCTAGAGATAT
>NW_007737795.1:5609-6551 GCF_000696425.1 Galeopterus variegatus | reverse complement strand
AAAATAGACTTTAAACCAAAACCTCTCAAAAAAAGAAAAAGAAGGCCAATATATAATGATAAAATTATCTATCCACCAAGAAGACATAACAAATATAAATATATATGTTCTCAAGATTGGTACAGTCAGACATATAAAGCAAACATTATTACACCTAAAGGGACAGACCTCAATACGATAATAGTTGGGGACCTGAATGCCACTATCTCAGCATTGGACAGATCCCCTAGGCAACAAATCAACAAAGAAACACAGGATTTAAACTATACTTTAGACAAAATGGACACTAGGGAATATACATTCTTCGCATCAGCACCTGGAACATTCTCCAAGATAGACTACATATTAAGTCACAAATCAAATATCAACAAATTTTTGAAAAAACAGATATAATTTCAAGTATCTTCTCAGGCTACAATGGATTAATACTATAAATCAATAACAAGTGAAACTTTGGAAACCACAGAAATACATGGAAATTGAACATCATGTTCTTGAATGACTTATGGGCCATAAAATAAATCAAACAGGAAATCTAAACACTTTTTGAAACTAATGACAACAACGACACATCAAACAAAACCTATGGGATACCGCAAAAGACATACTAAGAGTAAACTATTGCAATAAATGCTTAATATCAAAAGATTAGAAAGATTTCAGAAAAGGAACCTAATGCTACATACGAAGAACTGGAAAAACAAGAACAATCAAATCCCAAAATTAGTAGACAGAAAGAAATATTAAAATCAGAGTAAAAACAAATAGAGATGAAAAATATAACATAGAGACAAAAAGGATCAATCGACAAAATGGTGGTTTTCTGAGAAGAGAAACACAGTAGACAAATCATTAGCTAGGAAAACGAAGAAGAGAGAAGACCCAAACAACAAAAATCAGCAATGAAAAAGGAGACATGACCACTGATACCACAGAAATACA
>NW_007737795.1:4280-4719 GCF_000696425.1 Galeopterus variegatus | reverse complement strand
TATCAATAGATACAAAAAAAGAATTTGACAAAATTCAACATCCCTTCATGATAAAGACTCAACAAATTAGGTATGGAAGGAAGGTATCTCAACAAAATAAAAGTCATATATGACATATCCAGTGCCAATATCATCCTGAATGAGGAAAGGCTGAAAGCTTTTCCTTTAAGAAAGGAACAAGACAAGGATGCCTGTTCTCACCACTCCTATTTAACCTTATATTGGATGTACTTGCCAGAAAAATTACACAGGAGCAAGAAATAAAGAGCATCCCAGGAGGAAAAGATGAATTCTGATTGTCTCTGTTCGGAGATGACAAGATCCTATATATAGAAAACCTGACAGACTGTATTGAAAAATTCTTAGAGCTGGGCCGGTCCGGTGGCGCACTGGATGGTGCGCCGCTTGGGAGGCGCGGCGGCGCTCCCGCCCGAGGGTT
>NW_007737795.1:2248-3657 GCF_000696425.1 Galeopterus variegatus | reverse complement strand
TGAAGTCAGATTGTCTCTGTTTGGAGATGACAAGATCCTATATATAGAAAACCTGAGAGACCGTATCGAAAAATTCTTAGAGCTGACAAAAAAATTTAGTAATGTTACAGGATACAAAATCAGTACACAAAAATCAATAGTGTTTTTTACACTCCAACAACAAAGTAGCAGAAAAAGAATTCAAGAAAGCAACTCTATTTACAATAGTTACCAAAAAAAATAAAATATCTATGAATCAATTTAAGCAAGGAGGTCAAAGAATGCTACAATGAGAACTATAAATCACTGATGAAAGGAATTAAAGAGGATACCAAAAGATGGAAAGACATTCCCTGTTCATGGATTGGAAGAATCAATGTAGTGAAAATGTCCATACTACCCAAAGCTGTCTAAAGATTCCATGTGATCCCCATCAAAATACCAATGACATTCTTCAGAGAAATAGGATAAACAATCCACACATTCAAATGGAACCACAAAAGACCACAATTATGCAAAGAAATCCTGAGAAAAATAAATGAATATAGCTGGAGGCATTATCCTTCATGACTTTAAATTATATTAAAAATCTATAGTAACCAAAACAGCATGATACTCACATAAAAACAGATAATCAGACCAATGAAACAGAGCACCCAGAAATCCACCTACATATTTACAAACAACTGATCTTCAACAAGGGCACCAAGAACATACAATGGACAAATTAACAGTGCTAGGAAAACTGGATATTCATATGTAGAAGAATGAAACTGGACCTGTAGCCCTTGCCATATACCAAAATCAACTCAAAATGGATTAAGGACTTACATATAAGACCTGAAACATTAAAACTTGATGAAATATAGGGGAAACACTCCAGGATAAGTCTTTATGAATAAGACCCCAAAAGCACAGGCAACAAAAGAAAAAATAAATAAACAAATGGGATTATATCAAAGTAACAAGCTTCTACACAGCAAAGAAAACAACAGAGTGAACACACAACCTCAGAATGCAAGAAAGGGAGAAAATATCTGCAAACTATGCATCCGACAAGGGACTAATATCCAGAATATATGAGGAACTCAAAGAACTTTAGAGTAAAATAATAATAATAGTAATCCAATTAAAAAATTGGCAAAGTAACTGAATGACATCTCTCAAAGGAGGACATACAAATAGCCAACAGGTACATGAAAAAATGCTCAACATCACTAATCATCAGGGAAATACAAATCAAAACCACACTGAGATATCATCTCACCCCAATTAGACTGGCTAATACACAAAAGACAAAGAATAACAAATACTGGCAAGGATGCAGAGAAAGGGAAATCCCTCAGCACTGTTATTGGGCCTTTAAACCAGCACATTATGGAGAAAAGGATGGCAGTTACTTAAACAACTACAGACAGAACTACCATATG
>NW_007737795.1:0-303 GCF_000696425.1 Galeopterus variegatus | reverse complement strand
TACACAATAGAATACTACTCAGCCACAATAAAGAATGAAAGTATGCTATTTGAAACAACATGGATTGGCTTGGAGAAAATTATAAGTGACACAACCCAAGTACAGAAAGAAAAATACCACATGTCCTCACTTACAAGTATTAGCTGAATTCATAAATAAACAAGTAAACAATAAGGAAAGAGAGAGTGAGAGAAAGGAAGAAACAGTGATCACAATATGTTGATTTTCTAGAAGAAGAGAACAGAACTGTGGTTACTAGACAAGAAACAGGGAAGGGAGGAGAGAGGGAGGGGGGTTAATGAG
>NW_007737794.1:41440-49807 GCF_000696425.1 Galeopterus variegatus | reverse complement strand
CAAACACACATGAGGAAATAAAGAATTATAATCTATATGCAACAGCTCTCTTCTAAAAAATATGATATGTAGTCAAGGAAAAGAGTACAATTAGGCCAGTGGAAGTCTGTTTTATACTGACATTTTTACCTGAATTTGTTTAAAAATGTGCAAAACAGGGTGTGCTTTTCCTCAACTTTTTCTTCATCATTTTTGTTGTTCCCTCATTTTAATGAGCAAAGAAAAGTTGTACGGCACAGACAGCAGCCCAGATGGAGACGGAGAACCACCAAAAGGCGAAAATGCTTTGTAGGATTTAAAAAAACATCCACAAAGACCAGGCTGTTATTTTGTTTTATTTTTGGCAGCTGGCCAACACGGGGATCCAAACCTTCGACCTTGGTGTTACAACACTGTGCTCTAACTACCTGAGCTAACCATCAGCCCCTGGGCCAGGCTTTTGGTAGACTCTTATTTAACATTGTGAGTGTGTGAACTTCATGCCTTAAGCCTTGTGAGAACAGACTGAGGCACCACATTCCTGGTATTCCTCTCTAGTGGGAACAGAAATACCCACGGAGAAAGTTTCTCATGCACTCTTTGCCAAAATACTAACTCTGAACTCCCACGGTGCTCCCTCCTAAAATGAATTCTAATTTGCTTCAAAAAATAAATCTAGTACTTACTTGAAAGAAAAGTCTTTTCTGTTCAATGACACTGAGGGGCAGCATCAAAATGATGTTCAAGAATTAATAGTCCAGAGGATAAAACATTTGGCAATTTGATTCTTTTTGGAGTATATAGCTTCTGAGCAGAGGGTTTATTTATTTATTTATTTTTAACATCTCTATTGAATGCCTCCTGCAGGAGTCTGGCACAGATTCTATAGGCAACAGCTATCTTCTTTGTAGGTCAGCAGAGATTTTCTACATATATACAAAGTCAGCATCCAAGCCAGCATCTGTCTGTCAGGAGGATCTGAGCTTAAAGCCACAAAAATAGCAAATGACTTGTCATTCCCAGAATCGAAAAGAAGTTAGAACCAGACTAATGGAAATCAGACCATCATATAGAAATTTTATCTGATGTGGCTTATGTTAATGTCATTTTTGTGTGATTTTATGGAAAACAAGTATACTAAGTAAAATACTCAAAGGATTTTTGTAGAAAAATGCTTATATTATTTAGCCTATTAATATGAGGATTGGAAGGAAGTGGGAAAAGTGGAACATTAGCAATTGCTGATGAGGTTAACGTAAAATTTAGAGCAGCAAATTATAATCAATTTTACATAGTTCATGATTAGGAAGGCAACTAACCACAATAGTGGGCTCTCCTCTTGGTTAACACGATCAACTTTGTCAAGTCAGTTTTGGCACATTAGAGTCCTATTATTCAATAAAAGATACTCCATCACCAAGCAGGGCACCAGAAATACACCAAATCTACCTTATTATTAGTTAAAGCCTTCTGAGATTCCCATTTTAAAGAAGAATTTGGCGTTAAGGAGCATAGCACATTTTATCAGATTATTTTATAAAAGAGTCCTGAAGAAATGGACAGCAGGACTGCTCTGGATTGTATCTGCATAGGACCTCCTTGTCCAGGTAAAGTAGACCATGTGGAAGGATGTTTTGAGAATCTTTGGGCATTGACTTTCTCAGTTAAATACAAAAAAATTATTTTAATTAATTGACTCATTCTTTGTGAATTTTTTTCTCATAAAGCAATTTTTAAAAAACCTAGAAAATTAATTTGGTTTTAATGTCACTTATTCTTTTGCCCACTATTTATAATGAGTAGTGGACTGGCCAAGAAAATTTTCGCAGAAGTAAAATGAGCTGAAGAGAATTTTTAAAAATCCTATGAAATATATGAAGTGGAACATTGATCCCCACAAGGATAAGTAATGGCTATTACATTTTCCAAAAACTACTACTGTTGAGTAACTCTTTCCAAAGCCAGTCTTAAACCATGCAAGAAATGGTGCCTTTCCTTGAAATTTCAATATTAGATAAGTATGACACTTTAGATTTCCCAGAAGGACCAGTTGGAGTACCATGCACCCAAATAGGAAAGCTACTTGCCAAAATGTCGAAAGATATCTGCTTGCAAAATGGAACTTTTCAGGCACTGTTCACTCTCTTTCCATGTGAATGGAGTTTCTAATCCCAGATGTCATTGGATGGAACAAGGTTACTGAAGATTAAAACCAGCGAGGCTTCTCTAACCATGCTGGTATACTGTATCTGATTGCAAATAATGTTTGCTTTATACCACTGTGTCCGCTCTTCATAGTATGATTGCTTAAAGCCCAAATCTGCATTAAATTCAGAAGATTCCTGGGCTACTTTCACATTTCCCCAGTTAGCAAATGTCTTCGACACACATACCTGTGAGTGTAAGTGCTCTTAAAATAGGACAAGCTAAAAGAAAACAACTCTTTTTAGAAATGACCCAGGTCAGGAGGCTTCCTGGTTTTTATTGCTACTTCAAAGCCAAACCAGATAAACTGGCTTAAGGTACTACTTTGGCATTGAATGGAATTCAATACAGCTGTCTGAGTAGCACGAGTTTTGAGATCATAGGAATTTTGCTTGAAAGTCTCGCCTCTGATCCATATATGGCAGAGTCCCTGTGCTCTCTGTTCTTTTGTGCCAAAAATTCCTCTTCTGTCCCCTGACCCAGCAGACTTAAGACTTACAATGGTTCTGGCAGTTTCATCCCTCATCTTTCAGAAAGTCACATGAGAGTTATTAGCTCTGCTACTCAATTTAAACTGTTTATGCTTCCTTTCCAATATGCTGGAATAAGCAGCAGGGACCGCAAGGGAAGCTCAGTAATAAGAAAGTTGCAAATGCCTGGATTCCACGTTTTCCATCTCCTTTAGATATCCTTGACTCATACACCCTGTCTGGGCTAATGTTGGTTTTCTGATTGCAGTGTGTCTGGAGTCCCAACAAGTGCTCCAACCAGCCTCAAAGGGTCACTCCTTGTTTCAAGTAGCACTTGTGCTTTCCTTGACCCCTCTGTCCCTCTCTGATTCTACTCAGTAGTCTGTTTAAAGCCATTTTTCAGCAGACAATGCGTCATTTGCTCCAAGCTACACTGTCATATTGGTTTGTCTAGAGTTTCAGAGATAATTTGACTAGGAAATGTCTAAGCCTTAGACATGAGTAGATAATTTTCCAGATCAGACAAACTATAGTAAAACTCCAAAGGGAAAACTTGTATTCCTAAAGAGAACAGAAAACTCATCAGAGTTATTCATATTATACTTAATAAGTGACTCAAGTTGAAAATAAATGTGACATGTGAAATGGAATATCCACTGAAGTTTCTGGTTGCATCTGCAATAATGTCTAAGGTTTTCCATTTCTCTGATCAGCTTTAATAGTAAATACAGGGTCCAAGAATTATCTTCTCAGAATGAAGCAAGAGATTAATTCAATCAAAAACATTAGGTAGGAGTGGGAAGCTGGAAGAAATACTGTTTCTTCTGAATATCTACAATGTAATGCCAGGATACAATAAAACAAAACAAAAAAATATAGTCTTAGTAATAAAGATTATAAATACTCCAATGTCAAAATGTCCAGGTGCCATTATCATTACCTGCCATTATTTGTAAGCTGGTATTTCTACAAACTTTTTTGTTCACATTTAGACTATTATCCTGAATTTTCAATAAAAGTTCTTCATATGGGAATTATGTACCCATAACTTATATTTTTAACCATTTCAGTTTTTCAACTCTAAAATCCTATTAAGAAATACCTTTTAAAAAACAGTTTGCAGAATATGAGAAGGTATGGGATCATTTCACCAATATTCAGTCACAATATCAATTAGTCAGCTAGTCAGCAGAAAACAACTCTTCCACTAACACCACCATCAACAACTTTTTATTAGGTGACTATATGTCTTAGAATCAAGCATTTCTTCTGGTTTCCTAACTAAATGACTCCTGATCCCCATTGCACTGAACTATTGCTGTCTGTATCCATCTTACAGAACAAGCTATTGCTATGAGAAGTAATTAAGTGTGACATTGTACCAAGATAACTTAACACCCATCTGCGACAGTAAATGAAATACCACCACTTCGGAACCACTTCTTTCTTTGAAAATCTTTCCACAATTCTAGCAAATTAAACTGAGTCACACAAATGCAGATCACATCTATTTTCCTTCCAGGAGAGACTCAGAACTATCTCAGAGATTCCCACTGTGTGGGAATACAAAGAAATAAATCCTGAATGGAAGCTGAAAGTAAGAAGAGGAAGAAGTGAGATCTGCTGCAGAAAAATGGTTAATGTTTTAGGGCAGAGTCTGCCTGCAGTGATAAATTATTACTTCTCAGATTCTCTGTACAGTTTATCTTTTCCCTCTTTGGTCTCTATGCCTGAACTGCTCGCCATCAACTGTAATTGCTTCTATTGCTCCTTTATGAGTCATAGCAGATTCAGCTAAGTCCACCTTGGAAAATTCTACTGGAAAGAGAACACCTGATAATGTGATATCTCAGTGAATTACTGTTTCTCTTCCCAGCATTCCTATCCATATTTGGACTCTGTAGTCATGGCAGAGCCATTTTTCTTGTATTAAGAACATAGTAAAATCTTTCATGTAATACAATTATTCTATGGTTAAATCATTCCTTTCTTAGAAAAATGTCTGCTTAGAAAATGATATATTTGATATACTACTTTGGAAAATTTAGGGGCTGTGAGAGATGATTAGCAGGCTTTTCCCTAGCTCATCATGAAAGTGTAGGGGAAAAAACCCAATGGAAAAAAAAAATGTGCTTGGATGAAGAATTTAACATCCCAGTGGAAATTCTGTAAAGCTCAAGACATACTGAATGATGTTTAACAGGCCCTCATCTACTTCTGAAAAAGAAAAGGGTGGAGGAGCATGCATTTGAACTGTGATATAATGTTTAAAAGTCCTACAAAGAGATCCCTTGGTTCCTTTCACCTACAGTAGCTGAGCTTTGAGAGATAGCGCCCTCATAGTCTGCTGCTCTTGGCCAAGTTCATCAGCTCATGCAGGGACAAAGAATTGGGTTCTAAGTCTAGGAATCTAAAAGAAATACAGTGGATTCTGAATTTTGCTGATCATTTTTCATAGCTGGGTAGAATTTTCTACTGCACTTCACACGTATTTTCTTTTATTTATGTGATTCCTGGGAGCACCTTGGCTCACTTCAAATATTATTTATGTATTGAGGTTGCTCAGAGAGCAGGAACACTTTCACTCTTTCCAAGCATGGTACACTCATCTTCTACCTTGTTTTAGCAGAACTGCTTCCCAAGGAAAAATCGTTATATTTCAAACCAAAAATATACAAATGGAAGACAGCTTCTAGTAGGAGAACCAAAGAACCAGAAAAGTGTCTCTGTGGTATAAATTTACCTTAGATCAAGAGGGTTTATCATTAGCAATCAGGGAAGATAGCCCTCCTGAAGATTGCAGAACACCAAAGTAATGACATTTGCACGTGCACATGTGTTAACATGGTGAGAGGCAGATGTGAAACAATTTTACCACTTCCTGTTTCATTTGGTAAGAATTACATTCATCATTTGAGGCAGCCCAACATCTTTGAAATATAATGTTCCCATATATTGGATATTTCACATGTTACAAGTCCTGTCTTCCCGAGGAAAAAACAGAAACTTTCATCCTCGGGTTCCTTTATAGCAGATGACCCAAGTCCTACCAATCAGATATAACGTTGTGATACATGGATTAAAGAGTGAAACAGTGTACAAAGATATTGATCCTCCAGCAAATGTTTTTTGGAGATATCCAGTTTTCAAGGTCTGCAGGGGCAGATCTTCTCGTGTCCAGACACAATTTTATGGACATAGCAGTAGTGTTTCCATTAGAGAAGTCTCTGTATTGTAGTTGAGTATCAAATCTGTTTGTGTATCTTTGAAATCTGACTCTCTGGTCATCCTGGCAATAACCTGTAATGAAACATTTTTTTTCTGCTTAGATTATTCAGAATGGAGAATGGATTCTGTTATTTGGAAATAAGAACACTAACCAATACACCATCCACTAGGATTTTTACTCGTCCATTAGCTGAACCTTGCTTTATTTTGGTTCAGTATGTAAACATCTGTCCTTTCAAGTTATGTTTTTCAGTGCTTGTATTTATGGTGACAAGAGAAGAAAGCATCATCTTCCTCCATTGACAGAATTGACATAGTTGTGAGAAGACCTGTATAAAGTGAGCTAACAGCCATTATTACTTCTGTCTTGGATATTACAACATAACTAAAGAATAAAGGCAATTAATCATCACAGGGCACACGAATGCTATAAACTAATCACAAGTGGAGACATGTTACCAAGATATTTAGAGGAAGATATCAGGGGGTGGGAGGGTTCCAAAACTGCCCCCAAAGATCCCCATTTCCTAATAGTCACACCCATCTGAAATTCCTTCCATTTGTGCATGGGCTGCATCTAAGGACTTACTCCCAAGAAATAGAATACAGCAAAAGTGATGAATTGTCACTTCTAAGAGAGGCTCATAAAAGTCTGTGATTTCTGTCTTGCTTGCACTCTGTTCTGCTTGCTCTGATGAAGCCAACTGCCATGTTGTGAACTGCTCTAAGGAAAAGCTCACTTAGGAAAGAAATAAGGGAGGCCCCTGGCCAGCAGCCAGTGGGGAGCTGAGACCCTCATTCCAATGGCTCAGGAGGAATTGATTCCTGTCAGTAACCATATGAGCAAGCATGGAGGTGGATCCTTTCCTGGTTGAGCCTTAAGAAGTCAACAGCCCCTGTGAACACTGTTACTGCAGCCTCACAAGAGACCCTGAGACGCAGGCACCCATCTAAGCCACACTCAGATTTCTGATCCGCAGAAATTGTGAGCTAATAAAGGTTGTTTTAAGCCATTAAGTTTTGGTAAAATTTGTTAGGTAGTAATAGATAACCAGTACAAAATGAAAGAACTCTCTTCTGAGATACATATGTAAACTTTTAGAATTAATTAAGGCCCTCAGTAGCATACGTAAAGAAAAGTAGGAAGCATTTGTTTGGCTTTTCTTTTGTTGAATGGTGCAGTCATTTGAGGAGATTTGAGTGTTTGTGTAGAGTGTTATGGGTGAAATGGTAGAAGAAACTTATGGCGTAAGAAACCCCTAAGGCCAGGTACCTCTCACTGGGAGACAAATTTGGGGGAGAGTAGAAATGTTTAAACATTTTGGGGGGAAGATGGTTTACTAGGCAGTGTGAAATGTAAGCCTCTTTTCCTTCCCATGAAACATTTAGTAAAATTTACATTATTCTTTAAAGCATTTGGAGTTAAATTGGAGTTGAGAAAGTGAGATAATAAGACCTGCTTAGAGTGGCTCAGAACTACTGAACTTGGGTTAAAATAAACTAAGAACCTCCCTTTCATTAGTGACGGATGATTATATAAATAAACTAGATGTCTAGGAACTTCAAATGGGAAAGAAAAATAAATCAAGGGCATCCTTTGAAAAATAAAGTGTATATATTGGTCATTACAATGTAATGAAGAGCATTTTAGTGGCAAAAGGAGGGAGGTAGGTTAGCTCATACTTTCAAAAGGAATTATGAGGAACAGCATATTTTAGAGGACAACCTGCTACCATTTTTAAAGGGTAGGTCATCTGTATAACTCATCTGGTTATTTAATGGAATTCCCTACAAAAAATACTCTTTGGATAACAGAGACAGTAATGTGAATTATAAATCCTCTTTTTATATATATATTTACTATAAAATTCTACAGTTGTTAATGGATTCAAGGGAACAGCCAGTTTATTTCTTACTGTGTTGGATAAGAATATCCAATTAACCCTGATAGTTGTCTATTAAAACTCCACATAGGTCCATGAAAGGTAACTTTACAATACTCTACTAGCAGATTTCAGAGCCATGCATATCTGACAAAATCCTCAAAACATTTTTTAACGTTTCATCTCAATAATTAAATGTCCTACTATGCAAGACCTGAAATCGATCCTACAACTGATAAGATTTGTGCCTATTTGTGCCTTTTTGTGCCTTTTTTCTACTTGTAATTTTGTAAATCTCTCCTGGAACTTAAACATCGCCCTTCATTCTAGCCTTCCTCCCACCTAACTTCTAGTTAATTCAGCTTTCTCTGCTCCTCACTTATCTTTGTTTTGTCATCCACTGCTTACTGATTGTTCACTTCGTTGCATGCACTCTTTTTACCTGTGAGGAATTACAGAGATGAAGTACAAGACTTTTTCAGTCTCCTACAAGCAAAGAAAATAGAAATTCAACAACCAGGTGAGCAAAGGAGCCAGCAGCCCAGGGCCCTGCGACGAGCCGTGGGTCTCAGCCCTGTCCCACAGCAACATCTCAGAATGTT
>NW_007737794.1:32078-40869 GCF_000696425.1 Galeopterus variegatus | reverse complement strand
AAAAAAAAAAAAAAAAAAAAAAAAAAAAAAAAAAAGAATTCAGTTTTAGGGGCCGGCCCGGCGGGGCATTGGGGAGGGCACCGCTTGGGAGCGCTGCGGCCCTCCCTCTGAGGGTTCGGATCCCATGTGGAGACGGGTTCCCGCTCACTGGCTGAGCGCGGTGCGTCGTCCGCACCGGGTGCGACACCGAGGGTTGCGATCCCGTTACCGGTCAGTAAAAAAGAAAAAAAGAAAAAAAAAAAAAAAAAGAACCGCAGTCAAGCACTCCTAAAGTTACTTTTTCACTCACACACTCTCTTTTTCAAGATTTTACTATAACAGAACAAATGTAGAGCCTCCCATTTCAGGCATTTAGCTCCTGAAATCATCTAGACATTCAATAGTTCTAAATACTTTGAACAACCATAACTTATATTTTTAGTCTCTTGCATACTACTGATGCAACACCAATGAGACCAAAGAATAGTATTGGTCTAATATTTCTATGCTTTAACTCTTTGCTGTATAGAAACCAGAAATTATAGTCACAGCTGAAATGAATCCTCAAGTCACTCCATAATGTCCCATTCAGCTATCAGTATGAAGATCCAGTAATAATAAATCTAAAAACATCTTTCATCATATGAAAGTTACTTACTGACTTCAAGAAAAATTGTTAGATGACTGTGATCTGACTGCTTCAGTAATATAAACCAACACAGACAGTCATATAAAGGGCAGGCCAAATCAGGTTGTTTAATGAATAAACCAAATAAAACTGTCAAATACCAGATTATTATAAAAATAATCAGAGAAAATGATACAGAGTTAAATATAAGGGGGAAAAACTGCACAATTTTCAAAAATATTATGCTGATCTAATTCTAGAGTTATAATTTAATGACCTTAAAAAGCTACAAGATACTATCTAGTGTATGCCCTCAACTGTCCAACAAAATTACTTGCTCATAGAAATTATAAAGAACCAATTATCTCAGTGATATTATGACATTAATGGTGAATAAAGTAAAATAGGTAACAGAGAAGGTAGATACACAGTCTGTGTTAGAAATAAATGTATTTCTCTTTCATAGACATTCTTTAACACTACAAACGGTTGTCTGGTGGCCCTACCAATCATAATTTATATACAAAGGCATATTTTATGAATTGAATGTTTGCATCTCTCCAAAACTTATTAGTTGCCATCTTCACCCCCAATGAGATGGTATTAGGAGGTGGGGACTTTGGGAGATGATTAGTTCATGAATGGGATTAGTGCCCTTATAAAGGAGACTTTTGTAAGATCTCTCATGCTCTTTTCACCATATAAGCACACAGTAAGAAGACAGCTGTCTATCAAACAGAAAGTGGGTCCTCCCCAGACACTAGATCTGCCAGCACCTTGATATTGACCTTCTTAGCCTCCAGAACTGTTAAGAAATGAATATTTGTTATGTAAGACACCCAGTCTATGGTATATTCTGTAATAGCATCCTGAATTGACTAAGGTAGCATCTTAAACTATACAAGATATTTCCTCTACAGGTAAGGTTACTAATATTTTCCTCCTTAAAAAGAATTCTAAAAGTAAGCTGTGTTTCTGTGTCTTAGAAAAGACATTTATCCAACTCACTTACTGTAATCCTCATATTCAAAAAATTAAAGACTGTATGAAATGGCTGACCTCTGTAAAATGACACAATTAAATAAGAGAACAGACAAAAAGCAAGAGTGATCAATTTGGGTCAGAAATAGTTTATTATTAGAAATAATATTTTTTCAAGGAATAAAAGTACTTTGCCAGAGTAAAATAAATAGATCTCCATATTAAGGTCATTTTGTACGTGTGTGTGTGTGAAAATGATTCCTGAACTAAATGTTTGAAATCTTATTAGGAGAGAGAATTAGTTTAAGATCGGTATAACAATTCAAACTTTGCAGAAGAAACCAGGAAATTTAACCACTGTTTCATTCCTTTGAGAAATCTCTTCAGAATCTGCCTAAGGGTTGAAACAGACTAAACTGAAATGTGATGGAGTACTCTGTCCCCAGACATACCCGTCTCGAATTACATAGAGCGACTGCTGTAGACTTCACCACAAAAAGAGACAGAGCACTCCGAAATGCACTGTGAAGGACAACCTGCTCGCATTCCTGCTAGATTAAACAATATGTTTCTGCATCTGACCAGATGAATTTTTTTGATAACATCAAATCCCAAATCTAAAAACTTTCAGCAGCTAGACATTTAGTATAAAATCTTCCCTAGTTGTTGCCAACACAGCAGCTGCCAGGAGCTCAGATCAGACCAAGAGAGCATTTTCCATTATCCTACCACAAAGGGGGTGAGGAAAGGAGATCTTCCCTCTCCATGACTATCTGATTTGGCTCAGATTTGGAGGAAAGTTGGGGGGAAGGGGAAAGGGAAAAGAACAAAAATATTTTGGCCACTCTAGGATAATGGGAAAGTCCCTAAATAGCCCTCTGAGTTCTAAGAGGTTTCTCATTTTTGTTTGGGGTTAGAGAGATGCCAGAATATATGCAATCTCTCCCTTTTTTTTTTTTCAGTCTAATTCTTTGGAAAGAATTATATTTCACTAACTTCAACAAGTTCATTGAGAGATTAAAAAGTAAATATGTGGCATATGAGCATGTTGTCCTGTTTATTAGAAGAAATGAATTGGATGAAATGGATGATTTATTTTCCACTTTTTTAAAAGGTAGAGGAAAATGCAAAACATTGAAAACGACCTATGCAGAAACAGATTAAGTTGAAGCCATGTCTACCCAAATAATCCAAACTAGTGTACAGCAATAGGATTGCCTTTTACAGTCTCTTTTAGTTTCTTAAAACCAAAAGGCAGGGAGAGGCAGGGATTATGGTGGTCAGAACAGGCTACAGAAGTATTCTAGAATCAAAATCTCTAGCTCATTGAGTTTGCCAACTGCTTAGAATCTGGATTCACTGTGAGCAGCACAGTAAAGGTCTATACCTCAGTAGCTATAAAAGCCTCTGCATATAAAGACTCTCAGAAGCCTGAAAATCCCTCATCCCTGCAGAGAGGTTTTGCCAGAGCACAGGTCATTGCCAATGAGCCCTAGAGGAAAGAGTAACGCAACGGTGTGGAAGTAAACCTTATTCAGTAGCAGTTTATAGCATAGCTACCATTATTAAACATTGTACTAGACCTTGGGAGATCTCCATCCTCTGGAAAATTGTTGTCAAATGGACCTTCAATTGTGAAGAGAAATGTAAAAGATACTCTAAGTGATAGATCCACAACATTTCACAGTAAATGAGATAAAAAACAATTCACAATTCATAATTTCCTTAAGAAATGAAGTCTTCAACTATGAGAGCAAGACTCCATGAGGACTTACCAAGGAAGACTGGGGAGAAGCGGTACCCTAGAAGAGAAATTATGGAGCACATTCAATGGTGTAGGAGAAAACATTCAAGATTCTGAGAGTCAAATGAAACAAGCAAACAAAAATTCTATGTTGGCGAGTGTGTTAGTCCCTTTCTGTTGTTTATAACAAAATACTTGGAACTGGGTAATTTATAAAGACAATGAATTTATTCTTCAACAGTTTCAGAGGCTGGGAAGTGTATAGTGCAGAGAATGCAACTAGTGAGGATCTTGGTAGTGGCAGCAGTGACCCAGTGATTTCATACGGCAGAAAATGGTGGAGCAAAGAGAGCAGAGACTAACTTCTTCATTCACTCTCTTTTTAAAGCCCTCGGAACCACGCCACTAACCACCATTTTTCATCCATTCGTTATGGCATGGTCCTATAATCTATTCACCTCTTCAAGGCCCCACCTTTCAATTCCTGTAATAAGATTTCCCACCATCAACAGTTACAGTGGGAATTAAGTTTTGGGGGGATATTCAACCCAAAGCAGTAAGGAAACTGAAAAACAAGCTGTAAATTTTTCTGTCCCTGTTTCTGTATACCCATTTGCAACGTGACTTTGCAAGAGGTGGATTCTTTTTCCTTACTCATTATATCTGGGCTAGGCCAAGTGACTTGTTTTGTCCAATGAAGCATTATCAAATATTATATAAACAGAGTTTTCAAAAGTGCTTGCACTTTTCATACAGGCTAAGAAAGCCTCCTGGAAAGCACCTGCCCTTCACACTTGCTGACAGATGGTACCAACCACCAGTCCTGGGAGTAAGGCCATCAGAGACCAACCATCCCTAGTGGATCAGCCAAATGACTGCTGCACATAAATGAACCCAGGTGAAACTGGCTCTTTTTATCCACAGAACAGGGAGCTAAGAATTTATTGTTCTCGGAAGACCCTAAGTTTGGGTCTGGTTATTTATACTATGAAAGATAACTGATAGTTGTAATGTTACAGAAGAGAATATCAAATAAGGTTCTTGAACGCAAAAAATAAATGAATAACTGACAGTAGCCGGTTTGAGAAGGAAAGGTCTCATTAAATAAAATGATACTAAACAGTTTGTAGACTCTCCAGGAGGGCCAAATGAGTAGATGCAGCTAAAAACAAATTCCAAATTACTCTGCAGAAAACTTTTAATAGATACTCCACTGTCTGCACCACAGTGTTCAGCCACACAACACTGAGTGTCTGTCAATTTGGACACTGAGCACTGGACCCTCTTGGTAAATCCCCTACAAGTTTGGGAGATACAAGGTAAGTGCTGTCCCCCTCATGACAGATCCCATATGTCCCCTCTTTATTTGCATCACCAGTTCCCAAATTAAAGTGATTTGCAGTCAAGTAATATGCCTGCTCTCCAGTGCAAGGGAGCAAGGGAGTGGGGAGTGAATTTGTGACTTTAATCTTATAAAAGAATGAGCTTATAAAGAAATGCTCTAAAATTAGAGTGTTTAAAGGAGCCGGGCAGCAAAAGATAATTTGTAAATTTTCATTAAAGTTTACTCCATATCTACACCCTTCTTTCTTACTTAAACACACAAACAAGAACAAACACTGTATATTTCTCCTAATATAATTCAACCTTCAGTCCACAAATGAAAACTTCTGTATGCTCTCCTCAGAAGGGGACATTACAAAGTTCCATCAGTACAGCGAAGACCTCCCAGTCCAGGATCTCTGAATGACGTCATTACTTCCCTAGTTCTCTTATAAGCCACTCTTGTTGCTGGATATTCTGTAAACTATGGGTCAGGATATAAAGTTTCCCACCATTAAAATATACTATATCAAAGAGAAAGAGAACAAGGGGAAAGATTTACTACCAAAATACTCAAATGTATACATGACACACAAAGGAAGAAAACGTGTAGACACTGCGTACTTACAAGGTGATGGAGTTTGGATGTGTTGTCCCCTCCAAAACTCATGTGGAAATTTGATCCCCAATGCAGCAGTGTTGGAAACTGATTGAGTCATGGGGGCGGATCCCTCATGAATGGACTAATGCTCTCTCTGGGGGAGGGGAGAGTCATGAGTGAGTTCTCGCTCTATTAGTTCCTGCAAGAGCTCATTGCTTATAAAGACCCTGGCACCTCCCCCCCCCTGCTTCCTCTCACCATGTGATCTGCTTGTACCCCCCGGCTGCTGCCACTTTCCACCATGAGTAGAAGCAGCCTGAGGACTGCACCAGATGCAGCTGTCCCAGAATCATAAGCCAAATAAACCTCTTTTCTTTATAAATTACCCAGTCTCAGGTATTCTGATATAGCAACACAAAACAGACTAAAACACAAGGGTACATTGAGAATATATAACATTCTCCTCCTTTATCTAAACCATGTTCATTTTATCCTCCGTCAGCTGCTCAATTCTTAGGGTTTTTTACCCGTCAATGTAACCCAAGCCGTTATTCCTCAGAGGTGTAAGTCCAGAAGTTCTAACTTTATGCTATCTTTTTTTTTTTTTTTTTTTTTTTTTTACATTTTTGCAAATCTCTTTAATGTCTGGTTTATAATCTTTCATTAATTCTTATCATTCAACATAACAGTCTCATGGTACCTACGTTCCAAACACACTCCTCCCAGAACCCATTGGATAGCAAACGCACTAATAGCAGGCAGAGGAAGGCCTTTTTGGGGGACAAATGTAGCAGGAAGTAATTAGGTATTATAGAACAAAGTCAATCCTCATTCCTACCTCCACGAAGTGAGGATTTCTTCCTTCAGAGCCTCGATCAGAAATCAGCAAACTTTTTATTAAATGGCAAGATAGTAAATATTTTAAGCTAAGATACAAAATCAAAAATATGTTGTGGGTACTTATGTAAATTGATACCATTTAGAAACATAAAAATCAACCTTGGCTCATGAATCGTAAAAAATAAAACAAAACAAACAGAAAAAACAGGCCACCAACCAGATTTGGCTCCCTGGTCTAGATTACACCAGGTATCTAGGGCATGTCAAATTATTTTCACATTGGCCACCACTAAGTCCAGATTCCAATAAATGAGCAATGCAAACAGTTAGAACCACTTCCAGCTGCTGGTATGTGCACCTGAATCAGTAAACTCAGTTAGTCTAAGATGATGCTTCTCTCTTGATCTTCTACCCACAGGATCTAGTCCCACATATCAACTCTAGGTTCTTGTTTATATAAATTAAGAAAGCAATCCTCAAGTGTATAAGCTTTGTTCTTCTAGGTTTTATTTTGTGAATACCTCTAGCTCACCCTAGGGTACTGATTCTAGTTATAGATCTGGAGACACTGGGGTGTGGCGTCCTCAGGAGAATCATCTTGATCCTTCCAAAGTAATTTCAGTAGGTCATTCTAGATCCACCGAGCAAGGCAGAAACTGTCTCATTAGACAGGGAGGAATGGGAGCTTCCTGTGGTAAAACAACATTAGCTATTGCAGCAGAGAAGAAATCTATTAAGGGCTGTTAGTTAGCTTGTTGCTGTTTCAGGAAAGTATTGAAATCTACACAGCAAACCACAAATCCCAAAGGCCCCAAATTCACTAGACACACTTCTCCTCTTCGGACAGCCCTATTGCCACAACTGCACACAGATATACCAGCACCCAAACTCTCCTCACCAAAGCCAGACCACAAATGCTACTACTAGAACTTCTGCCACTGCAGCACCTGGAAAATGGTTGTCCCTAACTGGAAGCTCTTGCTTTTCTGTGGCACTTGCTTCCAAATCCTGGGCTTAGACAAGTAGTCAGATTGATGGGGTTTTGGGTATATTACACTTCCAGTTATTAAAAAACATATTAGGGGCCGACCCCGTGGCGCACTCGGGAGAGTGCTGTGCTGGGAGCACAGTGACGCTCCCGCCACAGGTTCGGATCCTATATAGGAATGGCCGGTGCTCTCACTGGCTGAGCACGGTGTGGGCGACACCACACTAAGGGTTGTGATCCCCTTATCGGTCACAAAAAAGACAAAACAAAAAAACATATTAGAACAGTTGTTTTCTGGCTTCCACCTTGAGGAAATACAGACTCAAGCTGTTCATTGGTACTGGGAAGGCAAATAAAATAATCATTTCAAAGATGTAAAGTGACTTAATCATGAGCTTTCAGCAAAGAAGTAGCAACACCACTAGTCTAATTAAGCTCTCCATCCCCTGAGTTCAAGCTCTTTCCCACCACACTATAGAGCCAGAGTGTACAGATGGTCATCAAACCCAGTGTTTTAGTCCGTTTCTGTTGTTTATAACAAAATACACCAAACTTGGTAATTTATAAAGAAAACAAAATTTATTGCTTACAGTTTCTGAGGCTGGGAAGTCCACAGTTCGGGGAACACATCTGGTGAGGGTGTTGGTGGCAGCAGCAGTGATGGCAGAGGACTACATTGCGAAAATGGTGGAGCAGAGAGTGAGAACAACCTCCTCATTCACTCTCCTTTTAAAGCCCTCAGAACACCACCATTGTTAATCCATTCACTGCTGCACAGTCCTACATCTAATCACCTCTTCAAGGCCCCACCTCTCAATTGCCATAATAGGATTTCCCACCCTCAACAGTTACAGTGGGGATTAAGCCTCAATGTGGTTGGGGGTGGGGGCGGGGATCCAATCTATAGCACCCAGGCATGTAGATAAAATTGCTAGGATGCTGTGTAAAATAAGACAAGGAAATAGCTGGTGATAAATGATTAGCAATTCTATATTTTAAAATATGGGAGAAGAAAAACCATTAAAGAAAACCGAGAGGAGAAAGAGTTAAAAAGAAAGTTAGGAGAGAATGGGTGTCAAAGATCTCAAATAAAGGGAGAGAGTCAAAAAAGAAGGTTGTCATGGGTGTTAACAATAATGCAGGAGTCCAGAAAGAAAAGAATAGACATATGTGTGTCTACCCGTCTTTAGGAGTCAGGAGTCAGAGGGATACAGGCAACCTCCACTAAAAAGTGAAGTCATAGGAGAAGCCACAAGGCCATTGGTTGGGAAGAGAACATGGAGCAATTAAGTATAGTCAAATTCTGTACACCTCTTATCAAGGGGTAATGCAGAAATAAAGGACAATGTTTAGAAACAGACAGAGATTCCAGGAAGTGTTATTTGTTTCTAATATGGAAGAAGCCCAATAAAATTTATGTCATTTTCTTTTGTGAAGAAGAGGAAAAATTGCCCCTCTCAGATTTCTGGGAGCAGCAATAGAGTAAATGTCTTGAGCGGTGACAGGTAGCTTTGGGATAGATACTTTTGGGGCAATCTAAAGGGCATCTGCCCGGGCCCTGCTCATGCAGCTTCCAGCCCCACTGAGATTCCTGCTAAGGCTGAGGTGCAAGAGTATGAAGATGTTTTTAGGAGTCCTCCCATAAACACAAAGGTAATGATAAGAATAAAGAAATGGGATTATAAAAAGAAAATGGCATAAAGCTAA